>NC_045732.1:30084972-30227568 GCF_009834535.1 Camelus ferus
ATACTTCTCTTAAGTTTATCTTACATTTGTGGTAGAGAAGATTCACAAAAATGCAATATTAATGTTAGCCAAAATATTTTTACAACTTTTGTTAAATAAAACTTTTGAAGTTATAAAGTGACTTCAAATTATTTAGTCCTACAAAATGTATTATATTCATTTATTGAATTGTCCATTTATCTATTTTAATTTCTGGACCGAGAAATTAAAATTTTATTTGACAACAATTAGCAACTCAAATTATAATTAAAGTATCACTTGCTACACATCGAGACAAACAAGCACCCAGATGCCCTCTTTATAGCCTGTTTCTATTAGAATACTAATTGTGGCACTATTCCAAAAAGTGTAAGAGCAGAAAGTAAGTAAAGACTTCATTACAAATATAAGACTAGTAATTGCAAATTCCTGCTTCTCAATAAAATTTGAGTTAGTAACCACATAATTATTAATTAAACTGCTTAATATACTCCACTATGTCATATGAATTATCAAAAATAGTTTAGAGTGACTTTCATTATGAACATACACAACTTTGTTATTCTGGAGTTGTCAGTCTGGATTTTAAACATGAAAATAATAATAAAGGTAAAGATACAGGCATTGCTCTAAAACATGATGATGTTAATCACTACAAAAACTGCGAGATCTCAATTTTCATATCACAATTCTTATATATAGGGACCAAGACTACAGGGTAGAAAAAAGTACTTAAAAACAACTAAGTTTTAAAAATAAGTAAAAAAGAGACATATTTCTTATATTTTTGAAATAATTAGTCAATTCTCATTGAGAAATTATTTTTACACCAACCCAGGAGAATTTCTAATTATCTTCATGCTCACATACTATAAAAATTACAGGTATCAAAATCTGTGTATATGTAAAAATTCACAAATCCTTTTTCTGACTATGCATTAAATGCTTTTTAAATCCGAACAAAATAGTAAAAAAAATGTGTTTTGTTGTCACCAATTTGATTTCAGTTACTAGGTCAGAATTGATCAACTCAATAAAATAGTTTTGTAACAGTTTTCTAGTGCCTAAAAATAAAAATCTACCTGTATTTTTAAAGCATAAAAATTAACATCAGAAGCTTATGAAATATCCCACTAAAAAGTTCCTTTGAGTCAATGGTCCTCCATATTCTTCAGTGAATATGAGTTGCTGTTCATAATTTCAAAGAACCTTAAAATAACCAAAGAGGAAATATGCTTGAAGAAGAGACCAAAATATACTGGTAAGAATCTCAGAGTATTGCTAGCAAGGGTCAAATTTATAGCTTCATTATCCCCATTTTGCAAAGATATCCCATACCCTTGGATTTGGAAGAATTAATATTGTTAAAATGCCCATTCTATCCAAAGCAATCTATAGATTGCATGTGATCCCTATAAAATTACCCAGGATATTTTTCACAGAACTATAACAAATAATCCTAAAATTTATATGGAATCACAAAAGACCAAGAATTGCCAATGTATTACTGAAGAAAAAGAATGAAGCTGGAGAAATAACCCTCCCAGACTTCAGACTATACTACAGAGCACAATAATCAAACAGCATGGTATTGGCACAAAAATAGACATATGGATCAATGGAACAAAATAGAGAGCCCAGAAATAAACCCACAGACCTGCAGTCAATTAATCTTCAACAAAGGAGGCAAGAATATACAACAGAGAAAATACAGCTTCTCCTGCAAGTGGTGTTGGGAAAGCTGGACCACTGCCTTTAAATCAATGAAGTTAGAACACTCCCTACTCCCTCAGACCATATGCAAAAATAAACTCAAAATGGCTCAAAGACTTAAACATAAGACAAGACACTATAAAACTTCTAGAAGAAAACATAGGCAAAACATTTTCTGACAAAAGTGAACACTCCTACACTGCTGGTGGAAATGCAGTTTGGTGCAGCCATTATGGAAAACAGTATGGAGATTCCTCAAAAAACTAGGAATAGATTTACTATATGACCCAGTAACCCCACTCCAGGGTATATATCCACAAGGAACCCTATTTCAAAAAGACAACTGCACCCCAATGTTCATAGAAGCACTATTTACAATAGCCAAGACATGGAAGCAGCCTAAATATCCATCAAGAGATGACTGGATAATGACGTTGTGGTATATTTATACAATGGAATACTATTCAGCCATAAAAAAGACAACATAATGCCATTTGCAGCAACATGAATGTCATTCTAAGTGAAGTAAGCCAGAAAGAGAAAGAAAAATACCATATGATATCGCTCATATGTTCAATCTTAAAAAAAAAAACAAAAACAAAGAGGAAGACAAATGAACTTAAATGTAAAACAGAAACAGATTCATAGACATAGAATACAAACTTACGGTTGCCAGAGGGGAGGAGGGTAGGAAAGGACAGACTGGGAGTTCAAAATTTGTAGACACTGACAGGTATATATAGAATAGATAAACAAGTTTATACTGTATAGCACAGGGAAATATATATAAGATCTTGTGGTAGCTCACAGTGAAAAAGAATGTGACAATGAATATATGTATGTTCATGTATGACTGAAAAATTGCGCTCTACACTGGAAATTGACACAACATTGTAAACTGACTATAACTCAATAAAATAAAATAAAATAAAAATAGCCACTTTGGGGGAAAAAAAATTCTGACATAAATCTTAGCAATGTTTTCCTAGGGCAGTCTATCCAGGAAATGAAAATAAAAGCAAAAATAAACAAATGAGACCTTAATTAAACGTATAAGCTTTTGCACAGCAAAGGAAACTATAAACAAAATGAAGAGACAATCTATGGAACGGGAGGAAATATTTGCAAATGATGCAACTGAGAAAGGCTTAATTTCTAGAATATATAAACAGTTTATACAGCTCAATAACAAAAAAACAAAAATGGGCAGAAGACCTAAACAAACATCTCTCCAATGGAGACATACAAATGGCCAATCGGCACATGAAAAATGCTCAATATCATTAATTATCAGAGAAATGCAAACCAAAATTACACTGAGGTATCACCTTAATAACAAAAAAACAAACAACCCAATCCAAAACTGGGCGGAAGACCTAAACAAGCAATTATCCAAGGAAGAAATACAAATGATTGATAGGCACATGAAAAAAATGCTCAGTATTGCTAAGTACCAGAGAAATGCAAATCAAAACTATAATATGGTATCACTTCACAGTAGTCAGAATGGCCATCATTCAAAAGTCCACAAATTACAAATGCTGGAGAGGGTGTGGAGAAAAGGGAACCCTCCTACACTGTTGATGGGAATGCAGTTTGGTGCAACCATTGTGGAAAACAGTATGGAGATTCCTCAAAAGACTAAAAACAGACTTACAATACGATCCAGCAAACCCACTCCTGGGCATATATACAGAGGGAACCTTAATTCAAAAAGATACATGCACCCCAATGTTCTTAACAGCACTATTTACAATAGCCAAGGCATGGAAACAACCCAAATGGCTATCAACAGATGATTAGATAAAGAACTTGTGGTATATATATACACACACATACACATACATACATACATACACATATATATACACACACACATATACACATACATACACACACATATATATACAATAGGATACTACTCAGCCATAAAAAAATGCCATTTGTAGCAACATGGATGGACCTGGAGATTGTTATACTAAGTGAAGTAAGCCAGAAAGAGAAAAAAATACCATATGATATCACATATGTAGAATCTAAAAAAAGGAAACAAATGAACTTATTTACAAAACAGAAAACAGACTCACGGACAGAAAGCAAACTTATGGTTACCAGTGAGGAAAGGAAGGGGTGGAGCAATAAATTGGGAGTTTGGGATTTGCAGATACTAGCTAATATATATAAAATAGATAACAAGGTCCTACTGTACAGCACAGGGAACTATATTCAATACCATGTAATAGCCTATAGTGAAAAAGAATATGAAAGAATATGAAAAATAATATGAAATATATATATATATATGCTGTATGCTAGAAATTAACAACATTTAAACCAACTATACCTCAATAAAAATAAAAATAAAATAAAAAGTTATTCCCATTTTATTAATGAGAGAACTGAGTCTCAGATAAAATTTGCCAAAAATTCACATACTCAGAGATTGGTCGAGCTGAAATTCAAACTCAGGTCAATCTAATCCCAAAGCTGAGCTCTTAACTGTCTCTGACACTCACTTATTCCTGAACAAACTACAAATCTGTATATTTTGTGTACACAAAATGTTATGATAACTCACAGAGAAAAAAATGTGCCAATGAGTGTGTATATGTCCATGAATGACTGAAAAATTGTGCTGAACACTGGAATTTGACACAATATTGTAAAATGATTATAAATCAATAAAAAATGTAAAAAAAAAAAAACTACAAATCTGGCTTTGTCCTCTTAATATTCCACACAAACTGAAGGCTACTTTTAGACAAGACGCTTTTGTTTTTCTGCTCTTGTTTTTGGTTCAAGGATTAAACACCTAAATATTTTGGAATGGGAGCCAGGACATCCTGATGTGGTACTTTATTCAGAGATGGTGACATAGTCATGACTGCTCTTTTCTTAATGCTTACAATTCTGGAGCAATGCCAAGCTTCTTCAGTTCTCTTCAAAAACTATTCTGTATACAGTGGCTCACTTTTTTGCATCAAAAGTGTGCAGAACCATTCAGTGCCAAAGCATTTTCCTAGAATGATGAATTCAGCTCATCTTGTTCTTAGAAAACATGTGTTTATTTTTCTTATAACAGCAATAATAATTATAATACTTTATCATTCTATAGAACCTTTTATCTTGAGGATTTACAGGAACTTCACATATATATTATTCATTATAGAGTGTTTTTATTGACTGTGTCTCAGTGGAAATATCGGAAGTGGTGTTTTTAACATTTAAATATATGTTATTTTTAAAATTCTACTTTCTCTTCTGCTTACAATCCATTATCCCTCTTCAAAATGATTGTATGTGTTTTATGTCTACTTTATAAACACATAAAAAAATGGTAAATGTGGATTTTCCTCACTCTCTTTTGAGCTAGTATTGTTGTAAATTTCTTTTCCCTTTCCTTAGTAAGCAATGCTTTCCTTCATTCCTGTTAAACTTGCCTAGTTTAGCCAGTTTTTTTTTTCTCCTGTTTACTGTATTTCCATCCACATAGGTCAAAAGGAATTTCTTAAGATCTTGTTTCCTCTGATACAGAATGTTTCTCTTAAGTACATAATCCTAACTTTGTAAATTTGGACATGATTGCAATTAAACATTAATGGTAACTAAACATTTAATAAATTAGGATACATGAGAGGGTATTACACTCATAATCAACATATGGTCACCCACTTCCAGTGGGTCCCCAACACTAATGAGTAATATCACTGATGTCTTAAGCTTATACAGTAGACCATTATATACCACTGCTTCTCTATGAAACTCCATCTCCTGGGTTTCTTCTTATCTCAATATGTGTCTGTTTCCATGCTGCAGTCCCTTATGACTTTGTCCTGATCCATCTTCTCTTCTGCCCACACTCTCCCCTTAGGTTACTGTATCCATTCACATAACTTTAAATAGCATTTCTATATCTATGACTCACACATGTATATATTGACCACAGATAACTCTTCCAGGTTCCGTGTGGATATCCCATAAGTATCTCAATTACAAATCCTGAGAAACCTCAATCTCCAAAGGAGGTGGCAGAAAAGGGTCCTCCTTTTCTGTTCTCCATTTCTCTACTATGTAATATGATCAGGGGCCATCCTTGACACTTCCTTCTCTCTCTACTCAACTACTGAATCCATCACAAATTGTTGGTAAGTCTTCCACCAAAATACACACATCTTAAAATATGTGTTTACTTCCATTTCCATTGTCATGTCAAGCCATCCCTCACCTGGCCTATTCTAATGATGTCCTAAGTGGTCCACTCTGCTTCCAGAGTTCCCCTATAACCCAGTATCTTCAACAAGAGAATGACTATGTCACTGCCCTGCTTAAAACCATTAATGGCTTTCAACTGCATTTGGATAAAAAAAAAATCTATAATCCCTCATTGGGCCTACAAGGACATATACAACCTAATCTTCGCCACATGCTGGTTTTCTTTCAGTTCTTTGAACATTTGAAGCTGTCTCCCCACATCTTAAGACTTTGCTCATGTGATTCCCCCACACCTGTCTCTCGGCTACAGTCTTTGCTTAAATATCTTTCCTTATTGATACTCTTCTCATCCCCTCGACTACAGCATGTCTTTTTGTTAAAAATCTCTCAAAGCTACTTCTGTTTTTCAATAATAGCAATCAATGAAATTTGCAAATATACATTCACGTGTATGACTATTGCTTCAAAATTTGTCTCCTGCACTAAACTATAAACTCCAAGAAGACAGAAGCAGTGTGTACTCTGTAGGTTTCTGTAGAATTCTTCGGAAAGAATCAGAAGTTACTTATAATTTGTTAAATAAATAAATGGATAAACAAAAAATAAGAAGGTTATGATGTCCTTACTTATTAATATTACAATGCCTATAACATGCCTAATAAATAGTACATGATTTATAAAAATTTCTTGGTGGATTAAATACTGATGAAGAGTCAGGGAAGTGAGAGAAAAACAGTTGTACCTACCATCTTCCAGACATCTTGGTGAATTTTAAGAATGCAGAGATGAAATATATTGAAATATACTCTTTAAGGAGCTTATAGAAAAAAAAACAGATTATGTGTGACTCCAAAAAATAGAAAATTGAGGAGGCTAAGGTTTTCAGGAGTTTATGACTCCTTTCTGAGCTCCACCAAGCCCAAAAGAACAGAAGTTGCTTACTAAATGGTCACTTAACTGATTGAGATAGCTTTTCTCTTAGAAGGAAGTTTAAGTAAAGTCTTAAATTACTCAGTGCCAAAAAACATATGCTGTTACGCTATTCAAATTTCTTGAGGATAGAAAGATATATAGGGCAGGTGGCAGAACTGTGTCAGGTGGAAGAATGTGAGCTGAAGATAGTCCTTGAGCTTTCAGGAAATATATATTTGGTGAGAATCACATTTACTTTATACTGTCAACTGCATTTTATCATCCTTACTCATCTGTGTCTGTTCTTTCTTTTAATTGCAATTGGGGAATTCATCTGTACATCAGCTTAAAATTGATTTTATCTTATACAATTTTCTCTTCTTGGTGTCATTATCATTCGTTCTCCTCTCCTCTTCCCTCTATATTAAAAACTGAAAACTTTTTTCCTGCAAAATATCTTCTTGAAACTTACCTATTCTTCCTTGTTTTACATAAGATGTGTAGCAATGTGAGATTATTGGGTGGTGTAGTAGAGATGAAAAGTGGTTGTTGAAAAGGAAAATGAGGAGATATACATTCATTCACTTGCTAATTACATTTACGGAGTCTCTACTATCTGCTAAACAATGAGTATACAGTCGTCATTCTTGAGGTGTTCACTCTGTTTGTGTGTGTATCTGTATATGTGTGTATATAGTCTAGGAGGGAAAGGAGAGGGAGAACTGGGAGTTGTACTGAAGGTGTGCATATCCACGATGGAAAAGGAAATTGGTGGATACTAACCAGTGATACCCACTATGATGCTTTATGCAATTATTCTACCATCTTAACCACACTGATTGCACAAAGAGTGGCTATATTTATTGCTACTTAATATGATTATAGATGCGAATGACCAATTTTCAGAACTTTTTCATCTTCCTAAACTGAAACTCCTTACCCATTAAACAATTTCTCATTCCTCTCTACCTCCAGCACTTGGCAACCACCATTCTACTTTTACTTTCTTCAAGAATTTGACTACTCTAGGTGCCTCATGTAAATGGAGTCATGCAATATTTTTCCTTTTTTGGGTCTTATTTCACTGAGCATAATGTCTTCAAGCTTCATCCATGTAGCAGCATGTATCAAAATGTCATTCCTTTTAAAAGCTGAGTAATATTACATTGTATGGATAAACCACACTTTGTTTATACATTCATCTATCAATGGACATTTGACTTGCTTCTACTTTTTGGCTACCATGAATCATGTTGCTATCAACATGCATATACAAATATCTGTTCGAGTTCCTGCCTTCAATTCTTTTGGGTACATACTCAGAAGTAGAATAAATAAATAATACGGCAGTTCTATGTTAAATTGTTTCAGGAGCTGGATTATTTTTTAAACAGAAAGTTTTATAGAATACAATCACACCTATTCACTTATGTATTGTCTTTGGTAGCTTTTGCACAAATAAGGTAGCCTTGAATTGTTGTGACACAGACCATATGACCTCCAAAACCTAAAATATTTACTATCTGGCTCTTTGTAGGAAAATTTTGTTGATTCGTGTTACAGAAAATTATGTTGTCAATTCTGTGGTTTCGAAGAGGACATATATTTTTAAGGAGTTAAAAGATCTTTTACAAGGGAAGACAGAGGATAATATTATTCTTAGCCTATAGATGAGAAACCGAGGGCAGAATACCTTTCAGAAGTCACATTCTCAAATGAAGTTACTCCAATATTAATATCAAGACTCAACTGATTCAGCTAAATCTTGCTTTCTCATCACAGAATTACCAACTCATATCACTATTTACTAGATGGGAAAACCAGGCATAAATTTTCCACATCAAGGCAATATTTTAGGTTTTTTTTTCTTTTATTAAGGATGAGAGTAGGAATACTGCTTCAAATGAGAAAGTACCCGAGTTTGGGAGAGGCTGACCTGTTTGTGAAATAATTTGGCCTCCAAATGCTTATCTATGGAATGTATCAGATGCATGTGCTATGTATGACCAAAAATACACTTCCTTTGGAATGCTAAAAACTAGGGTAAAATATCCCTTTTCTCTGTTTTGAACACAACTATAGGTAAGATCATAAAAGAGAACAATTATATAAATAGAAAAATAGATGATTCAGAAATAGTTCTCAGGTACCAAATAGCCAAAATAATTCAATGGAACTATTCTACTGCATTACAAATTGTGTACTCATATGGTATCATATTAGATATAAATAGCAGTTTATTTTACATTATTATAGGGAGAACTGGCTGGAAACTAAAAGCATATATATCTTATCCACAATATTGAAGAGAATTTAGTATAAACTTAAGATAACATAGTAAATCTGTTTGTTTTGCTAATGTAGCTTCTGCTTAGCTTTAAAATCTCTATTACTTAACAGAAAATTTTAATTTCGTGCTCCTAAAACATCACAGGAAATCATTCATCAAAATTAGAACTATTTAAATTCTACCCAGGCACATCATATAATGACTGATATTTTCAGATCTGACCCAACAGAATGAAATATTTTTGAGGATTTTTTATATTTAATACATATCCATGCTAACTTTTCAAACTTAAATCCCCTTCTCTAGAACGCATTCTAATGTGAATATCCCATTTTGTGTTATTTATTGCAATGCTGTTAAGTTTTCTATGATTATGTGTATGAAGGGAAAAATATGAAATATACAAATTTCTTTAAACACATACAAGATTGTTATATTTTATTTACTTTAAAATAACTTAACAGGGTTTTATATTATTGTATTAAATTTATATTCATGATGAATACAATGTGAATAAAACCTAGAGTAACTTGGAATGTCATAATATGTTATCTGCCTGAAAAGCTAATCAACATGTTTTTATTGAACATCTTCCATGTGCTTTGTGTTGGACACAATTTTAAAGAAGATACCACTACTCTGCCTCAAAGACACTGTCATATATTGAAACCCTATCATGTTTTGGATGCTATGGGGAGATAAAATTTATTAGTACTCTCGATCACTGCCACATAAGAGCATATAATTTATAAAATCAAAAAAAAGAAAAGAAAGAAAATAGAGGACACTAATGAACTCATCTACAAAACAGAAACACTTGCAGATGTAGTAAACAATCTTATGGTTACTGAGGGAAAGGGGGTGGGAAAGGATAAATTTGGGAGTTTGAGATTTGCAAATGTTAACTACTATACATAAAAACAGCTTCAAAAAACAAATTTCTTCTGTATAGCATAGGGAACTATGTTCAATAACTTGTAATAACCTTTAATGAAAAAGAATATGACAATGAATATATGTATATAAATATATGCATGACTAAGATATTATGCTGTACACCAGAAATTGACACATTGTAACTGATTATACTTTAATTAAAAAAATAATAGCTACAAATTCCTGTAATAGGAGCCAGTATAAATAAGTGGAATGTAATGTTCCAAATGAGCAGAGGAGTTGGAGATTATCTCCTAATGGGCTTATCAAGGATGCCTTCACGGAAAAAGGTAACTGAAGGATCATTTAATGGAGATATATACATAAGTATACATATTAATGTTTATATATGTATATATGTATTTAAATGTTTAATACCCTTTCTTTGGTGGATAAAATGAGTGCTCACTGAATTTCCCAGTATTCCCTTATGTTTCCAGCACTCTTTTGACACTGCATTGGGACCAATATAAATGAACACTGAGAAATGGGAATGTGAGGGAAGTGACACATTACTTCATGTTTGAGGCACTTAATAATCAGTGCCCATTCTTCAGTTTTCCTTTGGCAATGCCTGTGAAGTTTACATGGTGAGATGGCAGGATGAGAGATGGGAGCATTCTAGGTCCCCAAGTCACTGTATGGAGGAGAGTTGCCTGTATTACATCAGACTTTATATGAGGAAAAAAAAAAGCATTTATGTCACTGAGATTTGAGGGTTATTATTTTGTGTATGTTTAGCAGCTATCATTAATTGCTCTAACTAAATATCTCAACTTTTTGATTAGTGTACCTTGCTTTTCCTTTCGGGGAAATTAATCTTTCCTCTTTCCACATGATCTTGGGGGGACTTTCAATCACAGTGTTCTGCAAACTCAATAAAGGGGTGGGACCATGACCCAATTTAGGCCAATCAGATTCAGGAATTTTAATCTACAGTTGAGAGAAACAGGGACAGGAGAGTTTAGAGTTAAGCCATTTTGATGGCAGCACCCAGAAGAGTCACTTTCCTTGAGCTCTGAGTTCTCAGTGCTATCCTGGGCCATGACTGCTTTTTTTTTTTCAAACATTCATTTCTGTGAACTATCCAGTATCTCCCCAATAGATTCCATTTCACTTAAGGTAAATGAGATTATTTCTGGTTCTTATAACCAAAGGTTCCTAGCAGTACAGGTGACGAGGACTTGTACGTGTGAAATTATATTCCGAAGAAGTGTATAATAAGGGCATTTTAGAATAAGTCCAGTTTGCTATAGAGCTGTGTGGAACTGCAAATTAGAGAAGCTAAGTTAGGATTATGCATGCCAGGCTATGAATTTTAGATGTTAGCCTCTGGGCTAGGGGGTTATAAAGTCAAATGCCTTCAGGGGACATTTGGGACACATAAAATTGTAAAACTGTACAAGGTATAAGGCAATAAGTGCTAAACTGATTATGTTGACCAGTTCAACCCCTGCCCTATTTTAGTGCCTTTTAAAGCTCCCTGCAGGCCAAAGAAAACAACTAAGCAAAGCATATCCTCCAGCTCTCTTGTCTCAAGGGGCTACCAGTTTGAAACTAAGACTATCAATAGAGAACCATTGAAGGTTTTGTGCTAGGGAACGTGAAGCAAGATGTGCTGCTTTAGAAAGATTAACCTGTGAAAACAGACAGAGGTTGGGTGGAGAGAGATCTCCTAAAAGGAATCTATTGACTTAAGATTGATGTCAAGAAGAATGAAAAGAAAGTGAGGAAATAAAAACAGTTGTAAAGGAAGTCTATGGAACTGAGTAAATGCAGAAATGTGGAATTAAAGTGCAGGGAGGAATAAAGGAGAGGACAATAAATGTTTTTGCTTGAGGGCGACATGAGAAATAATATTGGTATGTTCATGGAAATGCAGCAAAATCAAGGTACAAGGTTTTTTTTTTTTTTTTTTTTAAGTAGTGGTGCTAATGATTTGGTAAATTCAAGATGTTTTATAAAATGTGTGAGTTTGTAATTCTTCATCTTATACTTAATAGCATTAACACCTCAAAACAACAACCTACAAACATCTCCCTACAGGAATTATGCAGATCAGGTCAGATCCATCAAATGATTGGTCGATAGATAGGTAGATACATTTTTTTCTTTTAATGAATGACTGAACAAGGAAAATGCACTCAAGAGAGCTAGTCTGTGATTTATCTGGGAGGCTCTTTTGTGGTATGGGCAGTAGGACAGAATGTTGGGTGAATACCACTTAATTTCAGGACTAAGTATTTTAAACAGTTATAAATAAAAATAATGACAAATTATGACATTTGAAAATTGGAATTTTGGGAGGAAATATGTTCCACTTCTATACCTGGATATTAGATCATTTTTTTTAGGTAACTGATAGACAATGAGTTTATAAAAAGGATTGATTACAAATAAAGCAATAATTTCCTAAACACCAGGGGTCATCTGAAATCTGAGGACTAATCCTAACATAATGGCATATTTCAATATATAATGCAGGTCCATGAGCTAGTATCAGAATCACACTGGAACGCTTTTATTGCCTCATTTAATGTATGGACTCATACAGCAATCATATAAGCCACAGATGGAAGTTAGTAGCTTGTGAATGGAGATAGACCAAAAAAAAGTACATGCTTTATGTTTCTACTTTTATAAAATTCTAGAAAACGCAAGCTCAAGTACAGTGTCAGACAGCAGATCAATGATCACCTGGGGGTGGAGGTGGGGCAGGAGGGAGGGATTACCAAGAAGATGCTTGTAAGGGTGATGGATATGTTCACTATCTTGATTGTGTTAATGGTTTCACTGGTGTATAAACATATCAAAATGTATCAAATTGTATTATTTAAACATGTAAGGTTTGATGTATTTCAATTACATCTCAATAAAGCTATTAAAGAGGTTAGTAGCTTGGCTCTACCACTACTTAAATGCATTACTAGGTATAAAATATTTACTTAAAAACAATATATGCTTCCTCAAAGGATAATTGACTAGTATAGTGGATGTTGTGATGTGTCACCGACATTCACCAATTACAAATGAAGCATTCATTCTAGTTGCTGGAAGTGATATCTACTAACAAATCATAGTTCAGCCCTTCTCAGAAATTTCACTCCGAAGATAGGAACTTCCTTGCCCAAGATTATACTGCCTGAAAGTGGGTAGGTGGGAGACTCATAACCAATGACTGATGGATTTAGGACTACAAAACTCCAACCTCTTTGCCTCATTCAGGAATACTCTGAATGGCCATTCCAACTCCACATGGGGCTAGCTGAGATCTCTCTTGTAACTACAACACAATTTCAATGCCTCCCTCTGCCCAATCCAGCCTCCTTAATTCTCTTCCAGGTGTTGTTTTTAAGAGCACATTCCAATAAAACTTCTGCATCCAAATCTCTGTCTCAGAGTCTGTTTTTTGAGGAACTCAATCGAAGACAACAACCTAATATGTTAAAAATCTGAAGTGCAGAAAACAAAAGTATATACCTGAAGCTGTCATCTAAATAACATCATGAAAATTTCTATTAATATTCATAAAGATTCATTATGTATAACAACAGCCACTTTTTGTTCATTGCTCACTCACTTTGTTACTATATTTCTGGAACAAGATAGATACAGGTTATGTCTTTAAAGAAAACGGAAGAAAGAGATATAGTGAACACTTGGCATGTGATAACAGAGAATCTGTTGCAGAATGTCAGCTATTAGGGACATTGTCATGCTTGGCAGAATAATTGTCATTAAATTTTAGTACATAAAGGTACAACATTTTACTATCAATTTTACCAGGTTCATCCACCATGTCAAAATAATATGAACACGTCAATGGAAATTACATTTCACTACTGTCACTGCCAGAAACTTGGCAAAATGTGGTCTCTTAATTTGTAAATTTATTAAAATAACACCACTAACAAATATGGAATTAACTAGATGCTAACTTTCTGGGGTCATTTTTCACTAAATGAAATTGCCCTTAGAATTCTTTCCTTAGGAGGAAGAGAGAGAATTTTCCATGAAAACCTCAATTGATTTTCACTACCTAGCAACATGAAACACATGTCTTAGCTGTGGGAGACAAATGAAAGAAAAGAAAAAATTCCTCTACTAGAAGTCCATCCAGGATACTGAGTGGCAAAAGACATCTTCCATCTAATGACAGACATGGGGAGGGAAACAAGGCTTTAATAACTGAAGCAGTTCTTCCTTTCCTTTCTATCCACTTGCATCTATCCCTTAGGTATTGATTTCAAAAATCATTTCATAATTTTGACACCCAAATGAAGAAATGTAAATGAAGCTCACTTCCAAACTATCTTCATACAGTCCAAGATACTCGCTTTCAGCAGAATGAAGCTGAATGAAAATCAAATTGTCTATAGGTTTCTTCAATGGAGGAAAACCCGATGTATGTAGAAAAGGCAATTTTAATCAGTACATTTTACTGAGTTTACCTACTAAAGCTAAACAACATTTTTATTTTGACTTTCTGCCTTCAAATTCCCTTATCATTAATAACAGACCATTTGTGAAATACGTATTTTAAGTTATGTCCATTTTTCAGTCTTTGATATAAAGATTTAGCCATCACAGGCAGAAACAGTATCATGAAAATCATTTCGAGAGCTATTTCATGGACAATATTTCATGTTTGACATTTTCTAATATTTACAAAGTTATTCCCTATAAAACAATTGTTGGAAAATATCACTGATAAAAGACGTATCTTATGACTAAAATGCTTCAAAGCAAAAGCAGAATATTGAAGTGTTACACAGATAAGGAATCTCATTTGATGGCTATTGGTGAGACTGATAAGGGTAGTCTTCATACAAGGTATATTTCTTAGTACCTTTTCTCTATTTATAATGTGAAGTAGACTCATGGTCCAGTCCAGTAAATGACAATTATTAAATTATTATAATAATAATCGGTTGTACCTTTCATGATTGATACACATCACCACACCCAAAGGGACTGTGAATCAGTCCATTCTGAGGCTAGGGAAAACCTAAATGCCCCACTTTAGCTATGCTGTGATCCCTTTTCTTACTATATACTGAATCCTGGAAACATGGGACTGGAAGTAATTCCAGTGCTTTTAAACCCAATCTACAATTTAATTTCCTTTGTGACCTTTGAAACATCACAGTTATAAAAGTCTAGCTTTTGTAATTCCCCAGATTTCCACCGGTATTTCCTTATTAAGAAACAAAGCAAAACAACCTTCACACAATTTGCAGTCCTCTTTCTTCTCAGTAAAGGGCAGATTTTCACTTAACTTCACTTATCTCATTTTCCTGTGTTCTTCAACCTTAAAATACTTCAAGCCTTGCTCATGTCTCCCTTAAACTTTATACATTTCAAAAGCCTCTCTCTTGATTTTCCTGTCATCTAGCTGAGTTTTCTAGATCTCTAATCCTCATTAGTCTTCATGTTACCACTCATAAACCAAATGACTTTCATGTGGCAAAAATGTTTGATCATGGGGTATAATGAACTAATCAGTAAAATTTGTCTTCATCTCAAGTGAGAATTCATTTATTCTTAGCTCCTCTAGGAAGCTCCTCTCTCCTCTCCATGGATATCCAAAGAATTGTGTTTTAATCTTCCAGGACTTTAACTTTGAAAATATTAGAATAAGTGATGAATGTCTAAGCAATAACATGCATGTACTTGCCAATCCAAACACAATCCAAACAAGTAATAGAGGCCTTCCGGGATTTTGCAACCATATAAAAGGAATCATAATTTTAACTTGTCCTTTGATGCTAGAAACAATACTATTGGAATATATGAAGAAGACTTGGAATAAATTTGGTACACAAATAAAATTTTCTTAAATTAATCCTTTGAGAAAGCTCCCAAATAGTTTATTGATTGGTGATAGAAAAACATAAATTCAAGTTTTTATGCCATTCAAGAATCTGACTTAAGCAGGAGTGTGTCTATGATTTTTAATTTCTAGTTCTAATTGTGTCACTACCTAGTGTAAAATCTACTTTAAAAAAACTACGTCTAAGTCCTCTGTAAATTATAAAGCAAAACTCAGTAATTCAAAGACCTAATAACAGTTAAGTATATACAAATAACAAAGGTAAACATCAGAAAAAGAGTAAACAAACAAGTCAATGACGAATAACGGGAGAGAAGGTCGCACAAACATCAGGATGCAAATTCTTAAGGAAAGGGAGGATCTAGAGACCGCAGGAATTAGAAAAGTAGACCAAATACGCAAAAGAATGAACTGGGTAAGAAAGTGCAGTGGGCCTTAGTAGAATAATGCCCCCCTCCCTCATATTGTAGCAGATCCTGTTGGAACTTCACCCATTCTTTTGGCTCTTGACACTCCAGTGTGCCCTGGCTGATGCCCAACAGTCATTAACTATACGTCTCAGGGCTTTCTCTGAAGCAGAGAACACACCACAGCCAAATGCAGGACAGGCTGGAAGTGCTTGCAAAAGACACACTGATCAGCCCTTAAAAATGAGTAGTAAGGGTTGAAGTATAAACATCAAATCTCTCTTGTCCCTTTCCTAAAGTAACTACGTTATACCGGTTTTACGGTTTCTTAGTCTTTCTCCATGGAATTAAGCTCCAGTCTCCCATAGCAGTGGCTGACTTGATGAAATCCTTGACAGGCTATTTTCTCTCACTCTCACTTTTCTCACCACTCCAGTACTCTACACAACTTTCTGGGGTCACCTCCCAAATAAATGACCAAACTCAAATCCTTGTCTCAGGATTTGCTTTTGGAGGAACCCAAGCCAAGACAGTCTCAACCCAAAAATGTTTATTAAGACCAAAATCAATCCTTGAGCAATAGTTGTCTGACCTTGTAGACAGAGTTAACAGGAAGCACTTAACTGAACTGGAAAATCCATTCATGCTTTTTAAAAAATGCAGCATGTTCTCTGAGATAGAATAAGTATAATGGGATATACAGAGACAGAGCAGAAGGAAGGAGAAGGTATTCAATGAATTATTAAATAACAACTAATGATAGGGTTTGAAGGATAGGTCTTTAAGAAATATGAATTCTAATGCAAGAAATTAAAAAGTAGCAATTTCCAAGCAGCTGATTCCATATAAGCATACAAAAGTTAGTTATTACCAGAAAGTTGTATCTCATCAATCATAGGCTTTTATTTTGTTAATTTTTCTCATAATATTAAGCTGCTGAAATACAAATTTGATGAAGTCCCTTCCTTGTTACTAAAGTCTGTGGATTTTTCTTTTATTGGTGAGAAAAGAATGTTTCCCTTTTAGAAGTGTTGGCTTAGATTAGAAAATGCTTTATTATGTGCATTGCAAACCTACTTATTTACCACAGCTAGACAGAGACTCCTTTTTACTTTGTAATGCAGCTGCTTGTTTTTAAACAAATTTTGCCAAGAGACATAAACCAGATGGCCTTCTTCAAGGGTATACCGTGAGCCGTGATAGTCAGCTTATGGTAGTTTCAGGCAGCCGGCATCTGGGTATGGAAAGTCATGATGCTATTCACAAATCCAACTTTCAAGTGAGCCGAAGCACAAGGAGACTCTCAAGTTGATAAATAAAATTCTGACTTCAAGTTTGTTTCAATGTCCTATTTTTTCAGGGGTCTTTAAATTTCTGCTTCATAATATTACACTTTTTCTTTTGTGAAATAGAAGTACCCCCAACACACTGGATTAGAGATAAAACTGTGGAAAAAACTGATTCAGGGCTACCTTTTCAAGAGGAGTCAACCAGCTGTAGTTTGGGATTTCTCGGGTGCTTACAAATGCACCATTAAAAATACTTTATTGATGCTATAATACTCTACTAGGTTGGTGTAGTATTTTAAATTGTCAGTCCCAATTTTATTTTGTGGTAGTATTATGTATCCTCATTCCTGACATGGCTTCATGGTGAGCAGTGTATTCCTCTGCTCCTGGACTTTGGGCTTGCCATGTGAGTTGCTTTGACCATTGGATGTGGATGAAAGAGACACTGTGTCACTTACAAGTCAAGGTCTTTAGAAGCATTATGTGCTTCTGCTTGCCCTTCTGGAAGCTTCTGAACTCGGCCATGGGAAAATATGCCCCAAGTATCTGCTGCCCTTCCAGCCTGAGCCCCAGAGGGAAACAATAGATCATGTCTATTCATTCAACCTACAGTCTCACAGTCTGAAACAGAGTTGACTCAGAGTACCCCTGTAAGCATGAGAATAATTATTTATTGTTATTTTGGGGTGTGTTTGTTACACAGAATTATTGTGGCAGTATACAACCAACATTGGCAGACTTTGCTAAGAGCCTAATGGACAGCTACTATGGGTCACTCCTATATTACTGGGTGACAGGGAAAAAGGGATAAGACAAATATGAGAGTTGACACCTGTGTTCTAATCACGGTGTTATTACTTTACAGAAGGTATCCATAGAGATTACAGAATTCTATCTCTCATTATCTCAGAATTCCTTCAAAACAAAGGGCATTAGAATGACAATCCTTAGTTTTAAAGGTTATCTTTCACTATTAGAGGAAGGCAAATGAAAACAACAACAACAAAAAAAAATAAAGCATTTGTAGAGAATCTAATCAGACAAAATTCACCTTTTGTGAAACAATATCAGCTTAAATTTATTCAAACACACAAATTATTCAAATGGTAAGAATATTTTAAATGTCCATCTAAACTGTTATTTACTTTTCTAAGTATCTAACCATTCTAGAAAGGTGCATAGAATATTTTAAAATGTGTTGTTTCAAGCAGAAATCTCTCAAAAACCACATCTTTAGCTTGTAATGGGCAGTTTTCCCTTGAGGAAACTGATGTTTTCAAGAGAAATTTGAGACTGTCCATGGATAAACTAAAACTAATAAGAAAATGATTCTTGTGAGAATCACAAGAATTTGCGATTCTCACAGAGTAAACAGATTTTTTAAAGTGTTAGAATTTTGTAAAGGCAACAAATCACCTCCCCCACCACCTCACCAAACAGTAGGAATTAAAATAAGTAAGCAAGTAAGCAAACAAAAGTCTGTGGACTTCCACCAGAAAGTTATGTTGACTTTAGTGGCTAATGAGTATATTTTCTTTATGAGAATCTATTTCTCTCAAATACCATAATTGTAAGAACATATCAAGATCTCAAATTATTCATAGATTGTCGGATCTATACTTCATAGTCATAATTCAGTCTTATTACAGAAAAATGGAAGTACATATGAGGAAATTTACACTATATAAATATTTTGTTGAATAAACCATAATAGAAATGAAATTCTTATTAACCAAGAAAACAAGAAGCTTATTCATTCCAAAATATTGCAACTTATGAGTAAGCAGTTTATCATTTACATTTAAGGATTCATTAATTTAAAAAATCAATACATATTGAGCAGCTATCGTGGAATTACACTGTGTTTGGCTTAGTGGTGACAGAAGGTATTTCACACAGTTTCTCCCCTATAACAAAAACTCTACTGGATGGTACAGAGTTGCACACAGTTATGTAAGACATACACATTTCTGGTAACCACCTATAAGAGCAGTACATGAACAGAGGGTTCTAGGAACACAGAAAATGGAATAATTGAGTGAGACCAGCAAATGATTCCAAAGATTTTCCTGCATTGGTTCATGAATGATGAGTAGGACCTTGACTATCAAAGAACAAGGCAGGGTTCCTCAAAAACTAGAGGAGATCCTTTACCACTTGGCTTTGCCAAGCATCTTATAGAATCACAGTCTATTTTTCTACAAATATTGAATGTGAAGATAACCACTTTCTAAATACATCTCTTTAAAACACTGTGGTTTCAGACACAAGGGTTTAAAAAGTTTCTTATATGTATCTCTGTTCCTGCTACTGAAGATAGACATCTGAAACAGAAAACATAATCCTTGAGCACAAGTAATCACACGAGATACACAGGAGGAAAGGGGTACAGAAACAAGAGTTCGTAACTTGGGTCAAACTACAAGCTATCACATACATTTTCTATGTGAGCTTGATACAATTATTTGTTCCCTCTAAATCTCAAGTTCCTCATCGGAAAATAAGGCTCTCCTGAGAGTGAAATCATATATGTAAAACACTGAATACCTGCTTAGCAACGTAGGCATTGCTAAAAAAAGCAGCTCTTTAGTCTTATGCAACCCCCATCATACATGCCCAGAAAGGGGGATGTCCTGAAATTTCAGTACCTTGTCATAATTTTAGTTTTAGTCTTATATTCTTCTTTTATAGTGGATATTATCAGAGTTAGTGATATAAACTGCTAAAACTTTTGATTGATCGAACTTTAGTCAAAGTAAGTAAGGAGGGAGTATATAACCAAGGAGCACTATGATAACCAAGTTACCCATCTCTTTCCTTGGCTAAGCAGTGGCTTTGTTGGAAAGAGGGGTAAGAGCTGGGCAAAAGTTAATTAACAACAATTTGTTGTGAGGGTATGAAGACATAGAACAAGTGGGTATTGAGCAATGATGAAAACTTCTACTTTTCTATTGGAAGAATTTAGGAAGCCAGAGTAAGATGTTAGCTGAATCAGAGTTCATAAAATTATGAAAGAAAGTAGAGGAAGGAGATAACCTTCAACATAGCTACACTTTTTACATCTTTCTTAAGGCTCTTTAATGAGCAAAACAAAATACACTTTCTCTGTTGTATACCCTGAAGACTATTAGTTCCTATCCAATATCCATTCTCCCATTTTTCAGAACTACACACTGTTGGCATTCAGGAATAAATGTAACATTTCTCAGCTTCCCTTTCAGCTTAGATATGGTCATGTGACTGACTTCTGGCCAATGAAGGATTAGTATAAGTAAAATGTGGCAGCTCCCAGGAAACTTCCCTAAAAGGCAATTGGTGTGTATCCTTTTCCCAAACTCCTCACCTCCTCCCATCCTGCTTCTTGGAATGTGGATGTGGTGGGAGCGCCATCTTGCAACATGTAGATGAGGGCGCATCATATAAGGACAGCTGGGTAGAAAGCAGGAATGAACAGAGCCATCAAACCTGCTTTGACTGCACACTCCTAGGTTTTTAAGGAGAGAGAAATATGCTTCTGTCTTAGTGAAGGCACTGCTGCCTTGAGCTTCTGTTACTCTCAGCCAAAACAAATTCTAATCGATAGAGCAAAGTGAATTTCTGAAAAAGTTACATTTAGCACAGTGTTATTTTCTTCCAAAACTCATCTATTCTGTGCAGAGGGAACAAAATGTATATTTAGAGAAAGGAAATTTGTGACATGACAAAGCCAAGAAACATAAAATGAGTAAAGTCAAATAGTGTTATTACTTTCCAAATGAGTGTAGTCCTATAGGCATACAGTTGTTTTCGATATTAGAGCCTTTCCCCTTTGGCAATGATGAAAATATAAGTTTATTTAGATAAGAGAAAAGCAAACTATAGCCCCCTGTACACTGAAGAAATAAAATTGACTATGGTGAGGAATGGAAATACGTGTATACAGCTATCCTGGGAAACAAAAATGTTCAATTACTTTCAGAAAAAAGATCCAGGATATTGATCTATGGTTAACTCTGAGATTATGTGAATTTTATATCTAGTCAATTTCTTATCTGAAGCAAGTTTTAAACTAACCTCTATGTGAACTGTAAAGATTTATAAGAATCTGAAAATGTTGAAGATATAAGGCAAATGATCCTGTAAGAAATGGCTATCATAAAAAGCAAATCACTCTGCAACTCTTGAGTGCTTTGAGCTAGCAATTGGAACACACATTAGATAAGCTGATGGGCAGAAACAAACTTATATTTAATGCATTTCAAAAAGCCTTTTTATTAAACAAACACAACAGATCCCCTTCATTCAATTCCTTCACCAACTGTTCTCAACAACTAAGAATTCAGAAGAAATTATAAGTAAACAGGGAAATATAAACCAAAGGGTAGTTTAGGTATCTAACTCAAATGATATACTGTATCATGAATGGCTCATGTTTTAAATAGGGATTAAAAAATCGAAATTGTAGGATAAAGATATTGTTTGTTGATAATTGGTTTGTTTTAATGAGACTGTTTGATAGTCAATATATTAACATTAAATACCTCCTAACACCAACTATATGGGATTAATCTTTTGTGGTTTAAAGCTTTGCCTCTGGTGGTAAAACCTCCACATAATTGGCATCAACAGTCAAACCATACACTTCATTTTGGGCTGCTGGGTGGAAACAAAAGAGTCCTCTATTCGGCTCCCAACTGCTCTCTCAGTGGTGTGCAAAGTGCAACAACTGGCCAGTGAAAGATATTCACAATAGGTAGGGATTAATTTAGCTTATACAGAGCTCTGGCAGAAACATAAGCACTTGAAAGAGCAGCATGAAATAGAAGGTAGTGTGCATGAGGGGGTGATCCCTAAACTGAAATACACAAGAGGAAACAGGGCAGAGAAGATAGTGTAGAGGTTAAGCTTGGTGAAGGAAGATTATAGCAAATGACAGGTTGGTAAGTTTTGCCTTTCCTAAAGTTTTGATGATTTATTTCTGGCATATATGACATGTCAATGCTGTCAAAATAGTTTTCATCATCATCATTATCATCAAATAGTATTTATTAACCACATGAACTGTACTGGGCATTGTACAAGGAAGCAAAATTGATAAGGTTTCTGACATCCAGGAACGAATAAAATAAATCTGATCAACTGATGTAGATGAATGTAGGGGAACAAATAGTGAAGATACACTTGAAGGTTAACAATAATTAACTTTTAAATATTTCCAATGTTTAGGTGATTTGGTGAGTGGTGGGTGGGTCTATGTGTAAGAATGAGTCCTGATACATCTGTGGAAATAAATGATGTATTGTTTTCTTTAGATATAATTTGAATTCTATCAAATCAATGATTTAATAAATAATGATTTTTAAAACATTTTTTGATGTTGAGAACCAAAACAGAAGCCTTCCCTATACACCATGGTCTCAACAGCACAAAAAAAGAGAGACATAAATTGAAACTGTCACTTCCACCTCAATTTAACAAATCTTCCTCTGCAGTGTCTCCATGAATGAAATACATGAGAATCCTTTCCCCTGATCATTACAACATTGATTTTGGAATGAGATGTAAAAAGCTTTCCCATATTCAAGATACATAAATATATTCTGATATATATAATGTAATATATATATTATAATATAATATAATATAAATATAATATATATTTACCTCTTCTTCATTCTACCAAGCTCAAAAACCAACAGTAGAATTACATATTGACACTTATACATAGATCTGGGGGGCGGATATGAAGATCCAGTCTGGCATGGAAATCTTTACACTTAGTAGAGGCTAATTCTAAGACTACAACATGAATCTTTCCTGAGCTGTCAGGATCCTGTGTGTACTTATCATGTATCTTTCCCAACTACATATGGCATTGTGACAAATAAAAGAGGCTGCTAATGCTACTATAGCTGAATGTCTCATTTAGGAACAAACAATTCTGGAAAAGCTCCCAGATTATGCATCTGTCCCTCTAGCTTCCACTTTGGAGGATAACATTGTATGGTGATGCCATAAGGATTAGTATATTATTCTTTACCTCTGGGGTTAGTGTGTGGTTATTTCCCTCACCTTGACATGAGAGAAAAATATTTACTGAATGCCTAGGTGGAAAAATTACAACTGAGACAGCAAATGCTTATGAGAAAGTTGCATTAGGAGTGGGCTTCAAGAATTACGTGCTTGTTCCCCAGGATCTGAATACAGAGATGATTAATGCACTTTTCCTTCAAATCAAATTTCTTTGGTTTCTATTCCTGTTTTCCCTCCTTTCATTTCTTGCATTGTCTCATTTTCCTTCCTGCAGTACAAGTGGCAGTAAGAGTCTGTGAGCACACTGATACTGTGAGCTTGGTATTAAGGGAACTAAATAAAGGAGAAATCCCTGGGAAGGCAGCTTCCAGCTCTTCCATCCCCAGCATCCTATTGACATGAGACACTTTGGTCCCAACATGACGGTGGTAAATCCAGGAAAGCTTTCTCTAGAGTAGTAGTGCCATAAACTTATCTTAGAGACTGGTGAAAATGCCCAAAACAGAACAATGTAATATGCTTTTCTTAAAGCTACATCTTTAAAAAAAATAATTCTGAGATCAGGTCCTTCCTGTACTTAAAAATATGCATTTGTTATTATTTTTAAACTTTAAGTGTGAATTTTGAGTACAGTATACACACAGAAGAGTATACAACTCACAAGTATACACTTCCATAAACTTTCTTAAGGGAAATGTATCAATATAACCAGCATCCAGATCAATAAATAAAACATTCCTCGGAACTCCAGAACTTGCTCCTGTCCTTGTTAATTACTGATCCCCATGAACGTGAACTATATCTGACCTTTAACCTTTGATATGCCTGTTTTTGAGTTTTATATAAATGAAATCATACAATATACATCCTTTGGTGTCTGGCTTCATTTGTGCAACATGGTTTTCCTATTTCTTATTTTATTAAATATCATTGGTAATAGAATTTGATTTTTTAAATGCCTTCACACCGTCAGACCAGAATCTTGTTGTTACACAATAATGCCATCTTATGGCTATACAGCAATTTGTAGTCTAGAAACTGCTTTCACTTTTATTATCTCATTTTATCTGTGCTATACTCCTAGACTTGAGGAGTAATTTCCTGAAAATGGGGCAAATTTATTAATGCTTTGATAGTAAAGATAGTATCAGAAAGAAAGGAAAGATAACAGAATATCTGGCATTTGGTAGACCCTCCTTAATTGTCTGCTGAAAGAAGGAAAGGACATTGTTTCTCTAATACTAGGTAGATTTTATGTTAATTATTTCTTTATTTTTATGTGTTTCCTGTAGGTATCTTTTATAAACAATGAGAGACCCACCAAGAAATAGATGAAAACAGCATTTAGCAACAATGTTAATTTCCCATAAAGTTAAATATTTATCTTACATTTATATATATCTATCCATATACATGGCTATGCATATGCAAACATGGGATTCATGGATTTAATGTTTACTCTGTTCACTATTTGTGTTTCCATGGGAAGGAACCACTTTTACTATTTTGAAAATTTGCAACTTTACTGAGATACATGTTGAAATTCTATTTGCTGGAAGACAACATACAGATGTAGGTCTCCATGAGCAGTCACAAATCAATCTGGCTTTTAATTCTCTACTTGCACCTGCCTAGAGAGTAGTGTCTATTTTACATTATGACATTAAATAAAGGTGAGTTTAGCCATTATGGCATTCACGAACATGGTGATTAATGATGGTCTCAGAACCTATGCCTTAGGAATGCCAAGAGACTAATGCATTTTCTCACATTTGTAACTTATTATGAGTAAACTAGGCAAATCTATTAGAGCTATTTTGGTGACATAGAAATATGCAGATGTACTACACAGTATGTGCTTGGGCAAATCATTTAACATCTTTGTGATTTAGCTTCCCCTGTAAAATAATAAAGCAGGATACAAATCACTAAGGTATTTTTTAGCTGTAAAAACCCTTTGTTATTCATTATTAATATCTACAATCATTTGGATTATTATTCAGCAAATATTCATTCTTATTCCCTTTCCACTGTAGGAAGAGACTGCTACCCCATTCTGTCGGTGTCAGGCTTGCATTGGCCAACAGAATGTGAGTGGAATTCATATGATCACAGGCCATAAGTGCTCTTCAAAGGTGAGGTTTACTTCATGCTCTGTCATGAGAAGAGCATGCCACTGACCCTTCATCTTAAATCCAAAATTAAGATATATGTAGTAAACCCTAACCTAACACACCTCCTGGAACCTAGCCCAGCTAACCCACAGCTTGAACAGCTGCCCAGCCACAACATCCCAGGTCAGCCAAAACACAGGTAACCAAAAGATCCACAAGCATGAGAATAAATGCTTGATGTTTTAAGCCATCAAATTTGGAGGTGATTTGTATCACCATATTATGGTAATAGCTGACTAATAGGTTATCATACTTGGATCATACATGAAAAGATAGTAATACCTTCTTATCAGATCAAAGGTATTTTGATTTAACCTCAAGTTGGCTTAATTTCTAAGAAAAAACAATAGATTTTTGTTGAGAACTCTACTTGAAGGATATATACTGGATATTTGTCTATTTAATAATGTATAGCTTCTAATCTCTCTAAGGATTCAAGAATCTGCCATCCTATGGGCTTACTGGGAGATACATTTCTGACTGCCACTACAATGGAATCCAAGTTCCAGTTATTTATTTTTCCTAATCCTGGCAGTTAGAACCCATGACCGAAGCATGCCTTGTAACAAGAGTTGGCAATTTATGGCCCACCAGCAAAATCTGGTCCACCATCTGTCTTTGTAAATAAAGTTTGATTAGAACAAGCTATACCCATTCATTTGTGCATTATCTATGGTTTATTTCACCCTGTAACAGCAGTAGTCATAACAGAGATTATATGACCTGCAAAGACTAAAATATTTACTCATTGGCCCTTCAGAGAAAAAAATCCAACTCTGCTTTATCAGATGTTTCTGTCAGAAACCTTAATTCTAAAATTAGTGGCATAAAAAGAAATAATATTTATGATATTTTTTGGCAGTCATAGCAGCAAGCAAATACAGTGACAATGGTAGCTCTGGTGCACCAGTGGACCATGGCTATGATAGCAGTTTATAATTTAGATGCATCTTGTCTCTTATGATACAAGATGTGTTTCTGGGTGCAAAACTTGGTCTTCCTTGACGATTTCTGCCCATATTTAAACCTGCCTCTCAGGCCTCTCCATTGATTCCATGAGTTACCTGATACCTGCTAACTATATAATTCTACCTAAGGTGACCAGAGTTATTTTCTGTTAGTTGTAAGTCAGAATCTTGAATGGTTCATAGACCTTGCTTTATTCCTGACTCTGAGTAAGATGTTCCTATTCTCCTCCCCAAGGATATTGTGCTTGCCTCCTAGCACAGCTCATATCTATCAACCTGTAATTTGCTGGCTGTTTGTCAATTTTCTCTCTAGGACTGGGAGGTTCTTTAAATCAGGGACTGAATTTAAATCAACTCTCCATGGTTCTCAGGACAATGTGAAGAATATAAGAAAAAATTAACAGGCATGAAGACTATCAGAGCCAGAGACCATTATTTTTATCATCAAAATTGCTGGGCTTTAATTGATTGATTACCATGTATAAACAATCCACTAAGCACTCTACATACATTGTGTCATGTAATCCTCATAACAACCTTATGACTCAGAAAATATTTTTTTCCCATTTTATAGACAAGGGAATTGCGGGGCATAAAGGTTAAGGAACTTGCTCAAGGACATGAAGCCAGACAGCAGCAAAGACAGGATTCCAAAACAAGTTGAACTCTAGAGTCTATGCTCATAGCAATGACTTAAAATGGTCTTATCTGAGACTAGACTAAAAGTCACAGGAAATTTAGCAGCTCCTGATCAATTCCTAGAGAAGCCCAATTAGAGTAAAATTAAGATCTTTTCCAGCCTCTGCATAAGACAAGAGTGAGCCTTCTGGGGTTAGTGACACTCTATCCTTTGCCAGACATAGGAAAGAATCCATCCAGATTTGGGTCAGATTTCAGCTTTCTCTCTCTGTGGAATGCCATAAGCCTGCCACTTCTTTTAAAGTCTATGGTTAAAGGTGAGCTGAAAGGGAAACATCTGTATGACTCTATGAGAAGGGAATATCTAGCTCACTAATCAAAGATGACACAGACAAAATAGGGGAAAGTCTCAGAAAGCAGAAAGTTCACCTCCATTTTTGTGCAAAAGTGGTAGGTGCCTATAGAAGCCAGTAATCACTGGCTACCCAAGAATCCCCCAAAGTTCTTAGGGGATAATGTTGGTTGCCTGGACGGCTGGAAGAAAACACTGACTGAGAGAAGACAACAGAGGAAAAAAAAATCCCCAAAAGAGGATGAGGAAACTGACTTCACTGGAGTAGCTTACCAAAGCTCATAATGACTGAATGTGGGATATTGAGAGGCGTACCAGGATGGCATTATAAGTTTGTGTTTTGCAGTATATACACAGGGTTGCTGAGTTTCTTTTCCTTTATCAAGAAAGGGTTTGGATACCCTCAGACCAGCTGTTTTCCAGTAAGTTGAGATAAAACTATTAGACCATCCAGGGAGAAATATCATCAGGCTTCTTGGAGGAGGCTTCAGTCCAGATACACTGAGCATCCACTGTGTACTCAGTACTATATCAGTCCTCAGCATATCACTCAAAATAAAACATAGCTTTGGTCTTTCAGGAGCTTGTGCAGGAGGCAGAAAAGTTAAAAAAAAAAAAAGAATGGACTGCTATGTGGTAAATTCTAAGAATATGTCACTTTGGAGTATGTAGTCTACAGGAGAGCCACCAAGTCTTGCAACATTTGCAAATACATAAATAGTATATTGACATTGTATTTCATTAAATATTGAAACAATATCTAAGTTTCTGTGAGCAACTAATATTTTAAGGATTTTAAGAAGAAAATAACAACTCAGGTGGGACTTGAAGGGTAGGTAGACCCGAGGGGGCACAAAATATTTGGGAATCTTTAAATCAGTTTAATATTGCTAGAGCAGAATTCAGAGAGGTTGTAGGGCAGGCAGGGACTGATAAACAGGGAGGCTGCCCAGATAAGCAGGGGGTCATGTGAAAGCCTTATATCCCTAATTAATGAGTCTGGATTTTATTCTAAGGGAATTAGATGAAGTTCTTACACTTTAGAAAAACAACTCTGGATGCGAGATAATTGGGAACAAAATGGGGATGACCACAGGAGGTAACTGAGATTTCTGCTAGAAATACTGTTTTAGGACTCTAATGTAGTAAATAAAGAACAAAAATATAAGTAAAGATGGTTAGATGTGGACAGATATGATAGATATTAAGGAGGTTCCTTCTAATTATAAAAAAAAATGATTTGATTTCCCTTGAGAATAGTGAAGAAGACTGCCATGAGACTGCAGATCTTTGAAACAAAGTGTTTTAAGCCATTAGAACCTTATTTCTTTAAACCTAAAACTAAAAGAGACAACAACACCTTGTGGCATGAGGCTAAGAAATGTATGTGGATTTTAAAAATTTGCTCAAAACTAGGATATTTCAATTAAGGGAAGCAACAGAAATTATTTTAAATCAACTTAAATTCCTTGTAGCACAAAAGAGGGGGCTTCAAAATGTAAAGTGTTGCCTTCAAAACAGAAACAATACATGAAAATCAACTTTGTGTCAATAGCTTGTATTTGCAACATATTAGTCTAAGTATCAAGCTGCTCTAAATCTATAGCACACAGGTTTGACCAAAGATATACATTGTATATGACACAATTATTTAAAGCACCTCAATTAAATAACGAAGTCTGTTTTGACATTACCTGAAATTTTAGAGGATATTATAGTGCTCCAACATAATGCTAACATAAAAATGTGTAGAATTCAGCTGATTAGTCTGAACTGTTCACCAATATATCTTTCCATCCACTTTTTTCCAGTAATGGTGATACTTCTCCCTGTTTTCCTCCCTACTTCTCTTTTTTTACCATAAAGAACATGGAAATGAACTCTGGAGTTCCTGGGACATAGGGACATTCATTTAGTAAAATGAAAGTGTTACCTACCCTTGTCGGTCCTTGCACATTTTGTTAACTCGTTCCCATTGGAAATCTAGGTGTGAGAGAGCTTCCTGGAGCTTTGCTCTTTCCGCAGGCGTGGCACTTTGCAATGCTGCTGGCTTCTTATTGTGAATAACGTCAATCCGACCTGAGATTTGTTGCAGGCCGTCTTTTATATTCTGTAATATTGAAATTTTAAAGCAAGTCAGAAATTAATCAGCTGTCTATAGAAAGAGAAAAAAAAAAGGAAATTTATGAATCCCAGAAGTAATCAACGGTCTTGTGTTTTTAGTTATTCACTTTGAAAAGTCATCAGCCCTGAAGCCCAGTGATTTTTGACATGCCCAAATTCAGTGGGTAATTCACAGTCCTTATTTTGATACAAGTGATCACTCCCTCCCTCTTAAAACTGTCTTCATTTGGCTTCTGTAACCTGAATTCTTTCGGTTTTTCTTCCACCTTCTTGTCCACTGCTTCTTAGTCTCATTTATTGAATCCTTCTCCTCTTACTGATCTCTTAATATTGGAGTGCTCTAGCTTAGTTCTGACACATCTTTCCTTCTTTAGCTACACTACCTGTTATTTGGTCCTATGACTGTAAATAATCTCTATATTAAAATGCCTCCCAAACTTTTATCTACAGTACTGACCTCAACTCTGAACTCCACACTCAAAAATCCAACTACTCTCTTGAAGCTTGGATGTCTCATGAGTATCTCAAACTTAAAATAGCCCTAATCAAATTCTGAACTGCAGCCCCTTATCCTTCTCTCCCCATAGTCTTCCCCATTTCAGTAAATGACAGTGTCAGTTAATAATTATTCAGGTTGATAACCTTGGAATCTTCCTTGATCTTTCTTTTTTTAATCTCCAATATTCAAATTGTTGGATAATCCTGTTGGCTCTACTTTCAGAACATTTCCAGAATTTGACCACTTCTCAGTATCTCCCTTGCTATGGCTCTGATATAAGCCATCTTTATATCTCTCCTGGATTATCACAATAGCTACCCAAGTGATCCTCCTGCTTCCAGTCTTGCCCCTACCCAGTCAATGCTCCACATGACAGCCAAAGAAATTCTTTTAAAACATAAATCAGATCGTATTACTTCTCTTCTCAAAACCCCTCCAATGGCTTCTCATCAAACTCAATCTTGATCATGGCCTACAAAGCTCTGTAAGGCTTGGTTGTATGCTGCCTACCATTCTAATCTTATTTTTTCCCTAGTCTCCTCCAAGTCCACAACATTTCAGCCTCTTTGTGCTCCTTGCGCATGCCAAGCATATTCTTGCTTCAAGGTTTCAGCACTTGCTGTTCTCCCTGCCAAAAGTACATTTTCCTTCCAGGACATTTATATGGCTGTTTTTTTCATGTGTTTCTCATCTCAGAAGAGCCCTCTCTACCATTCTAGTTTAAGTAGGAGGCCCAACCACTGTGTATTCCCTGTATTCTACATTTTTCTTCACGAAACTTAGGACTAACATGAAATTATATATCTACTGGTTTCTCTATACCACTAGACTAGACCCTATGAATGCAGGGATGTTATGTGTCTTTCTCTCTAGTGGATTTTTTAGAACACAAACCTGTGCCTGGCACAAAGAGGTACCCAATGCATTTCTGCTGAATAAATGAATAAGTGAAAGTAACTCATAAATTAGCTCCATAATTTTTTCTACATTATATTTAAGGGGAAAAAGCACATCATTATGTAATAAAGCATCTTTTAAAGAATTAATTTTTAAAAAATGCTATAAACTTACATATTTGACTAGTCTTACAAGTGTGAATGTGGTTATTTTGCTCATCTGAATTGTTATAGATAAATCAATTGAGCAACCATTTATTGAGCTCTTCCATGTACAAGGATCAATACAGATAAAGCAGAGGTAGGCGAAGCAGTTTTACTTGTTTGGTTTTTTTTAATGATTTTCTCTCTCTCTCTCTATTTTTTTTTTTTTTAGTAGGGGGAGGTAATTTGTTTTAGAAGAGTTACTGGGGATTGAACCCAGGACCTTGTGTATACTGAGCATGTGCTCTACCACTTGAGCTATACCCTCCCCCTACTTGTTTGTTTTTAAGAAATTTTCAATTGATCTTATTCAGGTAGTAAGCGAGGGTGTGGTTTGGAAAACCGAAGCAAACAATTACAGTGTAGAAGTCCCAGCTAAATAACACGAAATTATTTGATGAGTGGTCTAACTGGTACCAAAACTTCTTTTGGAAGTTCAGAGAAGAAATTAATCATGTATCATATTTGGACATAACCCAAAGAAAGAGCTCATAAAGGAAGTGCCATTTGGGGTAAACAGAGCTGAGTAGTTGAAGTGGGAAGGACATTATACTTAGTAGGTAACATACATACAAAGGCAGGGAACATGAGAGGTCATATTTGACCGAATTTTCAGAAATGTACAGGATTAGAGGAAGATAGGTCAGGAAACAGAGGTTAGGGATGATTAACAATGTGCTTTAAAGATAGTGAGTGTAATTCAGTAGACAGTGGGAAACAATTACAGATAGACACATACGAAAATTTCAAATATATACAAAAGCAGAAAAGGAAAACAGTACAAATAGCCCCCATGAACCTATTACCCAAAGCCAACACTTATGAAGTCACGGACAACACTGTTCCATTTTACCTCTACCCTTTCACCTCCTCAACTGGATTATTTTGAAACAAATTGATAGAATATTTTATCCATAATTACTTCAGTGTGTATTTCTAGTATATATGAGTTTTTTCCAAGGCTGTTACATATAATAGCATATTTCACACCTAAATTTTTAAAAACTAATATAATCAAATATCTAGTCGACATTCATTGTTTGAGTTGAACTGAGAGAGAGTTTTTGAGAGAGAGTTCTTTGGGAAGGAATCTTGGCAGAATTCACTGACTGTGTGTCAGGTGAAGAAGAGGAAAGACTCGAATGACTTCCAGGTTTCTGGCCTTGGCATCTGGATGAATAATGGTATCACTGAGTAAAAGGCTTTCAGATGGATGAACAGGTTCTGTGTGCATGCTTTTGTGCGTGTGTGTGTTTGTGTGTGTGTGTGTGTGTGTGTGTGTGAGTCTGTCTGTCTCTGTCTGTCTGTGCAAGTGATGATTTCCTTTTGAACATGATCATATTGAAAAGCCTTTGTGGTATCAGACTATAGATAATCCAATGGGCACTTGGCACCGGATTTTGAGAAGAGGAATGAAATGGTAACCATCATTGGCCCACACATATTTTCATGTCTTCACATGGTCTGGGATTTCCAAACAAAGAATATTGGCATCTAGGTTAAAGGAAGATTTAATAGTAAAAATACCTTAGAGTTCAGATTAGTGCATTGTTCTAGGGAGACACAGAAACTTATCTTTCTTGGATCCTTTTGCTTACATTCTAAGGATAACAGAACAAGACCTTCCTCACTAACCTCCTCTCTAGAGAGTATTTGTTTACATTCTAGAGCAGAGGTCTCTCATCTGTTTCCCTCTCTCCCCATCTCTCCTTTTCTCTCCCCCTCTTTCTCCCCTTCCCCCACTTTCTCTATGTCTGTCTTTCTCTCTCTCTTTCTCTCACTCTCAGAAGTGCCAGCTGCCTTATATAAGCTCTGAGGTTTATAATAATGGGGTTTCTCTCCTGTACTGCAACTCTGCAAGTACACATAAACACTCAGCCTTCACTGCATGTCCCATGGAGATTTGGGGGATGGGAAACAGTGCTAAAATACTCCTGAGTAATTAACGATGTGTTCTCAAGTAATCCTAAAATCTATATGGAATCACAAAAAATCCAGAATTGCCAAAGTAATACTGAAGAAAAAGAATGGAGCTGGAGGAATAACCCTCCCAGATTTCAGACAGCCCAACAGCTACAGTAATCAAAACAGCATAGTATTGGCACAAAAACAGACATATGGATCAATGGACCAGAATACAGAGCCCAGAAATAAAACCACAGACTTATGGTCAATTAATCTTCGACAAGGGAGGCAAGAATACAATGGAGTAAAGACAGTCTTGTCAGAAAGTGGTGTTGGGAAAACTGGACAGCCATATGTAAATTAATGAAGTTAGAACACTTCCTCATACCATACACAAAAAATAAACTCAAAATGGCTTAAAGACTTAAATATAAGACAAGACATGATAAACCTTCTAGAAGAAAACACACACAAAATATTTTCTGACATAATCTTACCAATGTTCTCCTAAGGCAGTCAATCCAGGCAATAGAAATTAAAGTGAAACTTAACAAGTGGGACCTAATTAAAATTATAAGCTTTTGTAAAACAAAGGAAACCATAAGGAAAACAAAATGACAACCTACAGAATGGGAGAAAACATTTGCAAATGATGTGACTGACAAAGGTTTAATTTCCAGAATATATAAACAGCTCACCACAACTTCATAGCAAAAAAACAAACAGCCCAATCCAAAACTGGGCAGAAGACCTAAACAAACAATTCTCCAATGAAGACATACAAATAGCCAATATGCATATGAAAAAATGCTCAATATCACTAATTACCAGAGAACTGCAAATCAAAAGTACAATGAGGTATCACTTCATACCAGTCAGAATGGCCTTCATTCAAAAGTCCACAAATGATAAACGCTGGAGAGGGTATGGAGAAAAGGGAACCCTCCTACACTGTTGGTGGGAATGCAGTCCGGTGTAGCCATTACGGAAAACAGTATGGAGATTCCTCAAAAAACTAGGAATAGACTTACCATATGATGCAGCAATCCCACTCCTGGGCATATATCTGGAGGGCACTCTAATTTGAAAAGATATATATACCACAATGTTCATAGCAGCACTATATACAATAGCCAAGATATGGAAACAACCTAAGTGTCCACTAACAGATGACTGACTGGATAAAGAAGCTGTGGTATATTTATACAATGGAATACTACTCAGCCATAAAAAAGAATAAAATAATGCCATTTGCAGCAACATGGATGGACCTGGAGATCATCATTCTAAGTTAAGTAAGCCAGAAACAGAAAGAAAAATACCATATGCTATCACTCATATGTGGAATCTTAAAAGAGAAAAAAAGAAGACACTAATGAACTTATCTACAAAACAGAAAGAGACTCACAGACATAGTAAACATTCTTATGGTTACTGGTCAGGGTAGGGAAAGAGGGTTGGAAGGGATAAATTGAGAAATCGAGATTTGCAAATATTAAGTACTATATATAAAACAGAAAAACATTTCTTCTGTATAACACAGGAAATTATATTTAATATCTTGTAATAACTGATAATGAAAATGAATATGAAAATGTATATTTATGTGTGTGTGTGTGTATATATATGTGTGTATATATATATATATATGACTGAAACATTATGCTGGACACCAGAAATTGACACATTGTAACTGACTATACTTCAAAAAAAATCACCCATAACATTTAGTCTTCCTTAAAAAAAAATAATGATGTGTTCTCTGATCCAGAGATCTAGGATATATCTGACCTTCAAATAACATGAGGGTTATATATCCATGTATAATTTATAGCTGGAACTCCATATCCACAGTTCTTCCACATTTGCAGACTCAACAACCATGGATTGTATAGTATTGTAGTACTTACTATTGAAAAATATCCACATATAAGTGGATCCATGAAGTTCAAATCAACATTGGTCAAGGGTCAACTGTATAAATATAAACTTTATAAGGAGGATTTCAACCACGTGTGAGATGGAGACTTGGGTAGATAGGGAGTGCCTATTTTTGAGCCTGCAGCTTCCCAGAAAGGAGGCTCTGAAGCAAACTCCACAAGTCAGATTGGGCAGCAGGAGAGAAGTTACAGATCTTAGGGGGTTCTCCAGCCTCATTCTAAGACGTCATGACTATGGTGCATGAGGACTTGCCTTGGGGGAAGTTTAAGCTATAGTAGCTGGTGAGCATATAGATAATGTCAGTTGTAAAGGGCAAAAGTCAATGCTTACAGTGGGAACCTGAAAAAAGCAGCTGTGTTTCCAAGTCCGCAAATCAGCTAGACATGATGGTTACGAGTGATGTGAAAGAATTTCAAAGATTGTTTATAAAATCCCAAGGTGTTGCCTTCAAGTCCATGAATATCTTTTGATTAGAAGGTTTCATTATGTTTTGTTAAGCATCTCAATTTAACTCTGTGGTAAGAACATTTTTCTGACAGGTCAAGGGTTACCATATGAAGAAAAGGAGAGCATGCCAACACAGGAGTATCCTTTGAGATTACTTCTCCAGAGAAATGCAGGTTAAAACTGTCATCTGTCAGGATTACATACAGAATTGCTAGTCATTGGAATATACTAGGAGCTGTTTAATTGCACGAGGGATGCTCAAATTGCTCAGAAAAGTCTGTAAGAGTGAAAGAGTGAGAAGAAAGTTTGCCTAAGGATGAACCTTGGTGGAAAGCAGAGGTTGACGAAAAAGATGAGTATGTCCAAAGAGTAATTGTCATCAGACCTTGGAGGAGACCCAGGAGAGTAAAATATTTCAAAATCAAGAGAAGAAGAAATATCAGGAGGGAGAGAGGGAGCTGCCACCAAGTCAAATGCATCTAGGAACAGGAGTAAAAAAAATCAACTGTGAATATTTAGAAGGTGATTGCTGATCTTATGAAGAGCAATTTCAGCATCTTGAAAGTGTGAAAATGTAAATCTGGACAGAGCAGACTGTCTTCCACTGTTATCTTCTTTCCCTACAAAACTGAAAATAGCTTAGTACTACACTGTGGTTTGCTTTATTTGACATAAGACACTTCTTTATGGAGGAAAAGTTTACTATTAATAAAAATAAAACTGATAATATAACAAAAACTTTAAAAAGACAGAATGGATCTGCTATATGTTATCACAAGGCCGTAGAGGTCACTGCACCCAAGCAAGTCTCTTACATTCTTCCTTTCTTTTATTCACCTGGCAAAATTGCATTACCATCTCCTGATGGCTCTAAACCCAGAGCCATGGTGGAGTATTTAGAGCTACCCCACTAGCTGGATTAGGTGATGTGCCAAGAACACACACCAGTGTGCCTTCTTTGCTGCTTCTGCTAACTCTGCTGACCTGAGCAGCCTGACCAACTGACCTTCAACACCATTTGTACCGGCTCAACTCCTGATGATGTAGACTTCATCTACTTTAGCGTGGCTGCCAGCCCAAGAGCGAAAGTCCAGAACTTTTGACAAGTTCTCCAATTGATACCAAGCAGCCAGCTGACTGACAGGCTGATTACTGAAATTCACATTGGGACAACCAGCCCCATTTGTCTGTATCTTGGGAGCCCAAACACTTAAAATGAATAGCTGTAATTTCCTATGGGGGTAAAATTCAAGGGAAGGCAAGGAGGATCTTCCCCATCTGACTAAAAGTAATAGATTTATGGCTTTCATGTGGGGTATGTGCGTGCATGTGAGAGAGAACATATATTCTCTCTCATGATTTGAGCTTGCAAAGCGTCCTGGTTTTAATCCAAATCTCTGGAGAGCTCCCAGTTCTCTGGAAAGTGGTAGAATTGCTCAGAATCCAGTTATGAAAAGTTTTAGCAATGCTGGGCAGCATGTTGCAAAAGGAGGAAAACTTTCTATCTTAAATGAGAAAAGCAAAAAGCAAAAACTAGGGCAAGGGATGTCATACTCCCTGGATATCTAGATAATAGCTCCTTGGTGCATTCTCAGAGAATGCTGTCAAAATTGGCTGGAGTCCAGGAAATCCTTTTTAAAGTCCCTACACATAGTCTCGTCCCCGAGGCATTGCACACAGAAAAATGGTATATGCACCAAAGAAAATTCTGTAGCAGTTTCCATAGTTTAAGTCAGAGATGAGATCTTTTATAGCTTTTTACAATTTTAGTTCGTCTAAAATAAGTGATCTTTATAGTTTCTGACCCTCTAAAAATGAAACCATAGTCCCTGTAGTTGCTATGGTGATAGAAAAATCCCTAGGATCACTACAGAGTATATTACTTCCATTTCTATCCCTGAATAGTTCCTTATCTTACCTGAACATATGATGGAAAAATGGGGAAGTACTCAACTTTTTAGTCAACTTTTGTCTTGATTTTGACATGCCCCTATGAATTGACGTCCCCACTCCCTATTTCAATTCTGTAAGATGTTTAATTGTTAGGCACTCTTCCTGGAAAACAAAATTTTAATTTTTGGAAGGCAATTGTACATGAGTATATAAACTTCAAGTCCTTAATATGTTAAAATAGCATCCTTGCAACTCTAGCTTACAGAATGAAATAAGTTATATAAGACCCTTCTTTATACAATGGTAATAGAGAAAAATTAGATCGTGAAATGACTTTCACAGCTGTAAGATGAAGTCCAGATGTGTCAAATAAGGAAAGATAGAAGACTATGAACTATACAGCTTTAATTCACATTTCTAGTTGAAAACTTGTTGTTTAAATAAGAGCTCATTAATAACATGGACATATTAATCTAGGCCTTGACTGTGAGGTAAATATTATTTTAAAACATGGGTCTTCCTTTAAGAAGAGAATCAGTTTTTAAAGGGGATTCATAACACAAACAATTTAAACCTATAAGTACTTTGTGTATTCAAGTATTATGTACTGTGTCTTTACTGAGCTAGTAAGAGAAACTAGAGACTACAGACAATTGATCTAGGGAACCAAACAAGGGACCTATTTGCCAACTAATCTGGCTGAGCTAAAGGTCACAAGTAACTCTTATTTTAAGTATGCTCTGTTCTCTATCATAAGGGGCATATTTCTGCTGTTTAGTTTTTATTCCACTTAATGTAAAGTGACAACTACTCCCTTGCTGTCAGAATGTTTCATTACAGAATATAGCTTTACCCAACTAAATGGTAAATCTATTTATATGAATGTCAAACTAGATACTGTAGAAAGTGAACAGGGCTGGAGTAGGGGAGAGCAATATCAAATAAATTGAACTTACTCTTAATCACTTCTGATGAAAATAAACTTGAAAAATTTAGTGAATTTTTAAAATGTTGTTTCTTACTTATAACAAGTTATTTGTTTTATAAATACTCTGAAAAATGCCTATATGATTTCTATTTCTAAAAGTGTTATTTAAAATAGCATAATTGCTCTTGTACCTTCTCTGTACTCATGAAAATAAATGGGCACTTTATAGATGAACAGCATAAAATTCAATTCAGCACTTGCTCAAACTTCAGACCACAATTTAAAAATGAGGATGTTTGTAACTTATAGGTGTCCTTAGTCCTGTCTTATACCAAGAAGTAACTTAAACAGAGCTTTATGAGTTTACAAGTCTTACCAAGGTAGGGTTTTAAATAATAGGTCGATCATAGGATGTATATACAAACATTAATCTAAAATTTTATCTTCTACTTTAAAGTTTGTAATAAAATATTTAAAATTATATAGAACATATTTACTTCAAATGTTGCCAGTGTCCCCTTAGTGAAAGCTTTTCAATAAGAAAAAACAGCTATCTTAAAATTGAAATAACATAGTTTTAGAGATTTAAAAAAATAAGCTAAAATATAAGATAATATGAAATTGATCATCAAGTGCATTTTCCCTGAAAAGTGACTTCCATATTTCAATTATATTTTGGTTTGAAGTATACTGAACTTCATTTAAAAAATTTAAAATTGCTTTCTAGTGATTTCTCAGCTTTATGTCTCAAAATGACTCACAAGCAGATGGCTATAAACACCTGAAATACACAGTTTTTTTTTTTACCATATTCACCTCCTAAAGAAAATTTCTATGTATATGCTTCTTCCTTGCATCTTCCCCCTCCTCAGCAGCATCAATAATGTTAAGCATAGCCTTCTCCACACAGCCCCAAACTCCATAGTCTTACCTAGTTCTGCTATGCCTCAGATTTTCTCCAATTCTCTGAGGGCTATACCTCTGTCTTCATTAATTAACTCAACAAATATCTGTGGAAAACCTACCACGTGCCAAATAAGTTCTATGTACTGGGAATACCAGAGTGAGCCAGAAAGACAAAGTTCTATTTCTATTAGCCTACAAACATCTTACTTTAACTTTTAATAGAGTAAATCATTAAATGGCTGAGTCCCTCCCTCTGGTAGATGTCCCTCTGTTGAGTACTATCAGCAGTGAATCTATGATACCATCTTGACATCATGCCTATCCCATTTTCCACCTCTACCAATAAGGTCCATTGGTGTAAGGCTATATTTAGGTCATGAGAATGGCTGAGATTGTCCACAGAGGCACAGTTAGAGGGGAGAGGGTTGGGAAAGGAGCATAGGAAAAACCCGTATTTTGTAAGCAAGTGTGGAAGAAGAGCTAACAAATTAGCCACCCTCCACCAGTGATTTTGAATTTTACATGTCAAATTGAGACTATCTCATGAACTTCGACTTATATATATCCAATATGGCTCTTTGATATCCACATGCATGTTTAATAGATATCTTAAACTTAACATGTCAAAACTAAACTTACACTCAACCTTGCACCTTAACCTAATCCTCTTGCAGTTTTGCACCTGGTATAATTAATGACAGCTCCATTCTTCCAGTTGTTCATACCAAAATTATTTGTGTTATCCTTGAATCCTCTCTCCACCAGGCCACATGCGATTGGCCAACAAATCCTATGGGCTCTACCTTGAGAATGTTTTCAGAATTTGACCCCGCCATCACTGTGATCCAAACCACCATTTCCAGCTTGGATAATTCTGAATATGGGTATAATAACAGTCTTTTCCTAATAGGGTTCTTGTGGTAACCAGAGGAGTTACGACAAGTAAAGAATTTAGAACACGCCCTGGCACAGAGTAAATAAGTGGTAGCAAGTAGTACTGTCCCAATGCCACTTACATTCAAAACATGGACATTTTAAAGGCTTTCTCCTTTATAAGATTATTCTCAGTTTCTGCTTTGTGACATTGCTTTCTCCTCTTCACAAATTCAGTTACACTCAGGCCTTATACTATGTATCTTGGCTCTATTATATCTTTCCTACTTTTTATTACTTTCTAACTTGTTTGTATAACTCTGACATGTTAGGTTACCAGAGCAAAGGGATCACATCTTACATGTCGTTTTTTAAGAGGGATAAACTCAGTAATTTGGGTCTTAATAAATATGTGTTAATTTGAAGTGAAAAGTTGAGTTGAAGCACTGAATCTTAACTTGCTTATGAAAATCAATTTGAATGCAACTACTGAAACTTTAAGGTTTTTCACACTGCTCTTCAATCATTGTAGATATGCATTCAGGCCCAGACAGCTGTTGTGAGCTCTTCAGGTATCTCCCTGTTTATTCTGTTTCACTTTTACTGGTTATTTAGCTGTTAGAGTAAACAATGGAATAGCAGTCCACCTGTATTTCCTGGCTAAGTTTCTCCATGGTTACCTCACAGTATCTCAGATACCTAACAACAAAGTCCTTCATTCAGAATCCTGCCTGCCCAAGTTCCTCAGAAGCCACAGAGCACCAAGGAGAACAAAAAGAAAAATGTAAAACCTGCACTTCACTGCTCCAATTGTTCCTCATAGACAATAGTTCTAGTCCATCAGCACCAACTAAACAGAAAATGATTCCAAAAGTCATTTTATGATAGGTACATTTTGTATTAAGTTGTGCACATTGTGTAAATCATTTTCCAAAAAAAATTTGATAGAAAAATGCCTCTTGCACATAGCAAAGGAGAGTTGTGTAGAAACAAATGCTTTTCTCATCATTAAAAATTAGACATATGATATGCTATGTTTCCAAATTTTTTAGAATCAGAACATGCTTTTAAGTCTTGGGTAACTGAGCAGAGGGGCAGATAGCTTTTAGGGAAAAAAATTCTACAGCAATCCAAGGAAACCTAAAGATTGATTACTGCTGAGGAATGGGATTGAAAAATGTGGACAGGATGCTTTTCTTTCTTCTTTTCGCTTTTTACTCTTTTATCCTATTTATATATGCAATCATGGGTATTTTATTATTTTGATAAATAACTGAAAATCCAGTAGGAGTGATCAAGCAAGTTTACATATAACTACTATTCAAGACTGAATGTAATTAAACCTGGACAAATTAATACAAATGATAATACACTACTTTGGAAAAATAGTGAACATATCTGGTACTATTGTGCCCATTTTATAAATGATTAATTCTGTTGATGCCAGGAGAACATGCTTTTTAATCATAGTGTTTTACATGAGGGATATAAAAGCAAAACCACTGTTTCATACAATTGTTCGAAACCTAAATGCACAAATTTAAGAAACACAACAAACAACAAAACAAAATAAAACAAAACATGATATACGAGCAGGATCTAACACTCTACCTCCTTCCTTTATCTTTTTGGAAACCCCATAAATTTCCCTAATGGTGAGAACATCCTTTAATCTTTTGCCTCAGGTTTGGAAAACTCAATTTGGGAATTGTTCGTAATTGGTATCCATTAATTATATGTGATTTACAAAACAAAGTTCTTGATTTTTTCCTTGACTGTTTAATGATATGCATTAGGATTCAGAAATAAGCAGACTTGGGTAAAAGTCATGTATTAGACTGAACTCTATGCAATTGCCAATAATGAAACATTTTGACTCACGTGGCATCAGTTCATAAGGTTTGACTAAATGTTACTGAAGTATCAACATACTCATGATTACCATTTTAAGAAATTGGATACAGATGAGCTTTTTTAAATGGCAAAAGGAAAACAACAACATAAATTACAAAAAACAAATCTCAGAACTCCAAGGAAAAAAGAAAAAAAAAAACACTATTGATTAAACCATCCTTCACTTAGAGCTTCAATGCATTAAAACAGTTTAAGTCATGTTTCTAAATCAGCACAAAAGGATTCTAAATTACTGAAATAGAATTAGGAGGAAAAAAAATTCAACATATTCCACTGAAAAATAAAACTCCAAATAAAGCAACAAACTAAACAATGGCATCATATTCTTGGTAAAAGCCATGGGACATGGGAACTTGGAATGATTTAGTTTGTATCCTCAAGAGAAATATTAAAAAGTGAATTATTCATTGGGCAAATAAAATTAACACAAGAATGGGAAATTTTACACCTGAGTAAGTAACACTTAGTTTTGGAAATATAGTAATTATGATTGAAAGTAAATCAGATTCTCTAACCAAAGTTTTTGTTGAAAGCAAATGTTTTTTAGCCTATGTGCATTCGCTTCTTTTTCTTTAAACTTTTCTTTTTTTTTTTTTTTTTTTTACCTTTAGGCTACTTGCCAAATCTGGAAATACCTTTATGTATATTTTATGCTACTGTTAACATTTTATTTTAAAGTTGTTTACATGTAAGTATGAAATTTAATGTTTTACCACATTCTTAAAGGCAATTTGCTTTAGGATTATTTACATGGAAATTTAATTTACAATAATTTTTAAGATTTTGAGTATATGATGAATACGGGCTTTACAAACCTTGAAATTTATATAATTATACACTTTTATAAGAATTTTTCCACATAATCCTACATGATTTCACTGTATCTTTGCAATATTACTTCTGAGTTAGGATTATCATTTGTCTAATTTCAAAGTTAAAAACACTGAAACTTAGAAATTTTATGTGACTTGCCCAGGACACAACTATTAAGAGTCAGATTCGGTGTCTAAATCTAAGTCTTTAATGTTCAGATGCAGTGCCTAGCCAATATCTCTAGCCTTTGCCATAACCATATAATGCAAGCCAAGTGATTATGAAAAATATTACTAATATTTTAATTACTCGTGGGTTTCTTGTTACACACTTTCATAAATGATTGGTTTAAAATTCAGTATGTACAAACCTCGAGTAGATTTCTCCATGCTGACAAATATGCTTAATTTTCTAGAATCCACACATCTGGATGACTTCACTCAATAAGTTTGGGCATAATGTAAAACAGGCTAATTTTCCTTCTTTCTTAAAAAAAATCTTGACATGCATTAACATTACTCTATCCTTTCAATCACAGATTTCATACCTAGATTTACCAGACTGTCAATCATTCATTCAACAGATATCCTCTGAGTGCCTACTGAGTGGTAGGTATTGCTCTAGGAGTTGGAGATACAATGGTGAACAAGAAAAACAAGATATTGGCTGTTTTTCCTAGTGGTTATACGTATGATGGATGTTGGTCATCATAGGGAACAGGACAGAAGGAGTAGAAGGCTCATTTGCAAACCACTGCAAATGGTGAAAATGGTATCTTTTGCTGTTGCTGACTATCACCATCTTAATAAATGTAGCACTGCAGGTAAATGGGTATGCATACACTTAAATGCATGAATGTCTGTTTTTAAGTTTATAAAACCCTGCATGATTGTTTTCACATTTTAAGAAGGTAAAAATGATAGCTTTAAGCAGTTTTAGCTAACAAAAATGCCTTGAGGCCCTTTGTAAGTTGGTTAACAGAGGTGTACACAACTTTCATTTCTGAGAAAAAAGGATTAGAGAAACCTATTAGTAGCTGTTGTGACAGCAGCCTTTGGGGAGTAGATCTATCTTAAAATTGAAAAAGAGAAATTGGAACACCAAAGACTCAAACTCCAGTTCATTTTCACTCCCTGAAATTTGTCTTTATCTGACAGATGAAGGCAACACCCTATATAAATCTAATTCTTATCCATTTTATGTCCCATCTAGCTAGCATGCACTATATTAATGACGTATCAAATTGGGAAGGGTGTTCAATCAAGAAGCATTAAAGTACTTATTAATTAGATTTTTCCTAAAAAAGTTCTTGAAAGTTATTTTTAGTGGCTCTATTGTAAGTTACCCTTTGGATTTTTTTTCTGCATTCATTATGGTCCACATGTGAAAAACACTTCCTAAATACAACTATATATTTTCATCAAAACATTTTTCCATAGGATGAGGCACTGTCTTCACATAAATAATGAATCAGTAATTACATATCACAGATCAAAATATGACATCATAATTGGTCAAAGAACAGCTTGAATAGTTCATGAATAAAAGGAAAACTTCCCCACAACTTAATTGCAACCTCAAAATTTCTACCAGCCTCATGAATTGTAAGTTTTGATGTAGAAGTTTCTGACTTACATCAAATTTATAGGATGGGGATTATCAAAATAGGCTTGCTGGGAGAATGGAAGGAGGAGGAGTGAGTCCTTAAAGTACATTTTAGCAGAAATAGGAGTAAATTGTAGCATGGGAGGCAAAGTAGGACAACTGCTGGGTCTGATAAAATAATGGCTAGAGAAAAGAATGAATAATTTTCTATAAAAGAGAGACATGTAAAAAATATAAAGGGAAACTCTACCAAAGCACATAAAATATGAACTACACAAGGCTATACTGTGGTAAATATCTATAATCTCTTCAGTATAAGAAATGAAAATTGAGGTACTATATTAATAATTTAAGTAGGATTTCAATTATAGCAAATAGATTAATATTTGTAAAGTAGCTCACAAATATAAATAGCAAATGAAACAATCAAGTAAAAAGAATAAAATGATAGTAAATAAATCCCAAATCAGAAAAGCAGTTGAAAAAAGGAAATATATTTATAGCTGAATAAATATGCTAGTTGAAAAACTAGATTTTCCTCAGAGAATTCATGAAATGATTACATTATTCAAAATGCTATAGTCCAAAAGATCAGTTCTTATAATGTGGTAATACATTAATAAAAGTCATGTTTTTCCATGCACCAAACTATTCAATTAGAAAATTTAAGTAGAATTCAAAAGGCATTTGTAATTAAATTTTGCTTTGACATTTTGTATGCTCCATAATTAATTTAGAATAACTGCAATATCCTTTCGTTGGAATATTATTAAATTGGTGAAAAATCTAACCCTTTATCTAACATGGCCCTTTATTATAATGTGCACAGAAACATTATTTTATTTTCTTTCAGGAATTTGGTTCAGATTTGTATATATAGTGCCTTCATATATTATCTAATTCTCCTAATATGAGACTAGAAAAACAGTCAGTTTGCTCATAGCATTAGTTTTGTCTTCATTCACGTGATTGGCATTATTAAATTTGTGCTTAAATGTGATGAAATACATTTCATCACATTTAAGAAGAAGGATTTTGACCAGATTTTCATCACATTTAAGAAGAAGAAGGATTTTGACCAGAATGATAAGATCTCCATTGCCAGCACTTTTGCCCCTGCTTCACAGCAAGACCAGAGTATGGAAGGCAAAGTTATCAATGAGAAGAAATCTTACATTCCTCAAGGGATCTTCTACCAAGTTCATAGGACCCCAAAATTCTCCTGAGCCCTAAATCTGCTGAGAATGGAGATTTATACACCCATGTTCAAGTTTCTGTGTGAATACAGGAATAAATCTTCTATCTCCCTTTTGAAAACACTTCCAAACTCTGAAAATCCCTCCTTACCACCTTAGTCCAAGTCACCAGTATCCATTCTTCAACTATCCTCCTTGTTTCTACTCCCCTACATTTCTGCTCTAAATGGGGCAGCCAGGGTGATCTTGTTAAAGCCTAAGTCCGACCATGTCACTCATCTCAACAATCTACAATGGCTTCTATCTCAGAATGAATAGTAGTCTTTACAACGGTCCACCAGACAACCCCCCAACCTGGACCTCCAAAGCCCCCTTGACTTCGTGCCTTGATCTTCCTGCTGTTCATTGATCAAGTTAGGCATGCTCCCAACAAGCAGGCCTTCCCATTGACTATTTACCATGCCCGGACAGCAAGGCTGCCTGCAAGGCTGACTCCCTTAACCTACCTTCCTCAAATCTTTGCTCAAATACCCTTTCTGCCCTATTAAAAATTGCAATCCCAACTCTTGCCATTCCAACTACTCCTGCCCCCTTAGTAGTTTTATATTCCCTTACCCAACTCTGTATTTTTTTCATACTGTGTACCATCTTTCATATACAACATTTACCTATGTATTATGTGTTTGTTTGTTTGCTCAGATTCTGCCTCCCTCTGCTATAACAAAAGCTACATGAGACTCGAATCCATAGGTTTTGTTCACTGCTTTTTAAGCACTTAGAGCAATGCCTGGTACATAGTAAGAGCTTAAAAAATATGTTTGAATGAATGGATACTCATTCCTTACATTAGCAGCTTGTCCTAATCATTCCTTTTAGGTTTCAAGGGCCCTGCAAAAAACTGAACCAGTCAGAGAAGAATGAGCAACTTTGCTTTACAATCTTAGGTTTGTTCAGCTTATAAGCTTTCCCCCATGCTGTTGAGTTTGAACAAGGGCAGCCTTGCTTTCTTGATCCTATCTAAACTCTACACTGGGTTCAAGTTTTCCCTCAACATCTGTGAGCTTTCTTCAATTGTCCACACTTCTTGCCACCCTCTTGGCTACTAAAGGCACAAAGCATTTTATTCGCCTCAACCAGAGCATCTATACTATCATTAGTTTAGATGAGACAATTGAAATGATGCATATCCGACTTCCTTCTTTCCTTTCCTTCCTTTTCCTCTTCCTGCCTTCCTTTTCCCCTTATTTATTCCCTTCCTCCCTCCCTCCTTTTCTTTTTCTTTTATTGAAATATTAGTTTCAGATGTATAACATAGTGATTCAATATTTTATAAATTATATTCCATTTATAGTTATTATAAAATACTGGCTATATTCCCTGCATTGCATAATATATCCTTGTAGCTTATTTATTTTATACATAGTAGTTTGTATCCTTTAATCTCCTATGCTGTTCCTCCTCCATTCCCTCTCTCCACTGGTCACCGCTAGTTTGTTTTCTATATCTGTGAGTGTGTTTCTGTTCTGCTATACTCACTCTTTTATTTTATTTTTTAGATTCCACTTATAAGTGGTAACATACAGTATTTGTCATTTTCTGTGTGCTCATTTCACTTAGCATAAAGCCAACAGTATATGAAAAGATGCTTGCTTCCTTTTATGGAAAGTTTTAAAATTGGCATGGATTCTGAGAGAATTAGAACCCAGTACATTTTTCCTATGAACCGGTCTGACAGACCTCAGTATTCTACCATGTTTTACCCAAATTCATCCTTGCTATGCTCAACAGAGTACCCCAGAAACCATGAAAGGTGGTACAGTATAGTGGTTAACAGTTTAGATATTAATGCTACTTTGCTTGGGTTCAAATCCTTATTTGAACCAATACTAGTTTTGTCAACTTTGTCAAGTTATTTACTTAATATTTCTTCAGTTTCTTCATCTATAAAATGGAGATAATGATTTTAGATACTTCATAGGGTTGTGAGGGGGATTAATTAGTTAATACAGGGAAGTTACTCAGTACCTTAGCACTGTATACAAAATGATCTTCATTACTGTAAAAGATAAAGCCTAGTCATCATCATTATTCCAGGACATACTCTTATTTCGATCCTAGCAATTCACCTTTATCCATGTCAAGTCCTAACTGAGAAACTCAGGAAATCCTTAGTGAGGGAACAGAATAGTCACTGGGGAGTTCTACACCAAATTGCATGAAATGTTTTCCAGTATTTCTGTTGACAAACAGACTGAATAATAAGTATATACGTCATTATTTCTTTCAAAGTTATCCTAGGTTGGGTTCCCCTAGAAACAGATCCTAAGACTAGAACGTGAATACAAGTGATTACTTGTGAATGATCCTAACCAGAAGTGGTAAGGGAGTGTGGAGGGTAGGAGAGGAAGCCAGTAAATAGTGTAATATGAGAAAGCTTTCTACAGTGCACAAGGGGATCTTAATCCTGGTGGGGAACTTTGGGTCACAGTGTAGAACGTGCCTCAGAGTTACCTCAACTGAAGATGTGGATGAGCAGTGGCATTTATCCAAAGAAAGCCATTTGTCATTGCTTGAGATTTGTTGAGAGATGTGGGAAGGCAGGCACATCTGGCCTTGGATGACTAGAGAGAGCCTTAAGTCAGAGTCCCAGGAACCTGCAGTTGGCAGCTGTCAGTCAGGGTGGAGGGAATGTTGAGTGAGGGGGGTGACAGATGAGGCCCCAAGAGTACCTTAGACACTGATGGAACTGAAGTTTTCAGTAGATTTAGGAATGTGGAGGCATTAGGATAAACCCTTTCCATTGGGCCTCTTAAATGAATAATTTCTGCTTTCATGACAAGATTTCAAATGTCTAAGGTTCTCAGGGGCAAAACTTTGAGAAACTTCAAATTGTGATGCTAAAAACTTCTATGTTCATATTCCATTATTTTTTTACTGTGAAAAGAATACAACATGAGATCTACCCTCTTAACAAATTTTTAAGTATACGATACGTTATTGTTTGTGTTTTTATTATTAGAGGCACAATGTTGTAGAGCAGATCTCTAGAACTTATTTATCTTGCATAACTGAAATTTTATACCTATTGAACAGCAATTCCTCACTTCCCCCTCCCTCCAGGTCCTGACAACCACCATTCTATTCTCTTTTATGTTCATACTTTCATATGAGACAACTTAAAACAAGATTTGATGATTTAACATAGCAATTATATCTTAGCAAATTTTACTAACAATGGGCTTTTTTCTTAAAAATAAAGTCATAGTTATTTCTAACATTGATTGAGCTTTCAAAAATTGAAATTATTTCAGAACTATGGCACTATTATTTACTAGGAAAGATAAATTTATTTGGATAAATAATGGATATCATTGACTTTTTACATATAAACAAATACAATCAATTGACTCATAATGATAATATTGACTTTGATATAAGAATAAATATTACTTATGTGCATGTTTCTCATTCAATGCTACTTATGCCTTAGTTTGTGTATTAGCTAATAAATGCAGATTTCCATATATAAATAAGTGTTTGTTTATCTGGTTAGTTCTTGTCAAAATGATTAGGTAGCTTTCTAATTCAATACATCTATGGAAATCATCTGTGCTATAATATATTTTTGTTCAGAAAGTAATTATTTTAACTTACTACACATTATTTGTGTTGTATTATATTTAAAAATATGTATGTTAAACCACAGCCATACCTACTACAGTTCTGTAATTTGATTCATGCAAATCTGTCAGGAATAAAATCAACCACAATTTAATTTCAAACCTTCTCAGCCAGCAGCTGTACAATTTATATGCTGTTTTTCTATTTTTACTACTAGATAATGACAATGATGAATGCCTTTAAGAGGAAATACATATTCATTGAAAAGGCTGAGATCAAAACTAGCCCCCTTACAAAAGCTCATAAAGGTAGGAAGTCCATTTGCTTGCTGCAAGAGATATTTTGGGAGTGAGATGGAATTATGCCCCAAACTGGATCTAATGAGGATTCAATAATCCAGTTAAATTAAACCAGCAATAATACCTTTTTATAAACCAGAGTAATCAATACCATCACAATTGATGTCAGCTATAAGACTATGAGTGTAGCCAAGGGTCCATCATTCTGAGTGTGTCAGGTTAAGAGGTATGAAGACAAAGATATTCATTTGGCAACTTAATGAGTTTAGGGTCACTGATCTCCTGACCCATATGTCCATGAACAAGGAAAGGAATGAATATTAGCTCATTAGCAGTGATTTACATGTTGAATGACAATGATGAAATTACAAACTGTGCTGTCATGAGAAATAAATTAATGTGAATAATGACAAGGATGTTGGCATGTCTCCTTTATCAATTGATTGAGCTTCTTTTCTTCACTGTACCCATGAGTGATCTTTTATTTAAAAGAGAATAAGAAATAGCATCATACGGAAATGGATGGAGTAGTTCCAGAGAACCATTCATCTCTTATTTTATTTTAGTGTGTAATTTTATAGCTTACTTGATATAATGTAAGATATTAAACCTAAGTCCCTCAAGATATTGAAACTCTGAGTTCCAAAGCAAACAAATGGCTTTATCTATTTGTACAGTTATGCAGACAAATATGTGATATGAAATGAGATCCCAAGAAATAATTTACAGTATAAAATACTTTAGCTAATAGGTGCTGCTGAGAGCAAACTTATCTTCTGTCTATAATCTTATGCTATTTGCATTGGAAAATACTGAGCTCTGGTTATACTATAATGTTTCATTTTGAGAGTGAAATGTATGATCACAAAAATTATCTTGAGACACACATTATTATGTACATTTTCTTGATGCTACATTCACTTATCTTCAGACACTTCCCTCTAAAACCCAAAGCCTGTTTCTTCATCATGTTTTGCTTTAGTTTGGAATTTAGAAACTTGTAGCTGGTGATTGGAAAAAAAAAGCTGGATTTGGTTGGAGGCCTTTGCCTGGTGATTTCAAAGAAAATATTTTGTTGCTTTCTATTCAGTTAGATTCTATGTATTGTAATATTGATATTAACACTAATTTGAAATTGAATGTATATATTAGAAGTAGAAAATATAAAACTAAAACTATATACAATAGATATAACTTAAAACTTCATCTAATTTCCCTGTTTATGGGAAAAGAAAGAAAAGTAATATATTTGTTGGGAATAAACCATTCCTCTAGCAAAACTTGTTTTTTGGTGAGCCCTTTCTGCCCTCAATGTGTAAGAAACTATTAAGAAACTATTATTTTAGTGTGTTCCTTTGTTTTAGGAAATCTCTCAACAGTAAATATTACAAAATACCTATTCCAATTTATATTTCTCTATCTGTACCAGATTTCTAAAGCTAAGTATCTTGTAAAGTGTTTTAAGACTTCCACACGTAAGTCAAAATGCCTTCGCCGTACACATCTAAGTCAACTGTTCTAGTCCGTAAATGATCAATGCGATCGTGTTGTAAAATCTAAATGAAAATGCTTTGCTTTTTACCTTCAGAGACTCCTCTTGTTTAAAGAGATCTTCAAAATCTTTAGCACAGAGGTCAGGAGCATTGAGAAGTTGTTCCACTTCTGATAGGGCTTGTGAGACATGAGTGATCTCAGTCAGATAAGTAGAAGGCACATAAGAAATTTCCAAAGGCGTGTCTTCAGTCATCACCATCACTGATTCTTCATGGACAGTGTGCTGGTATAGATATACAAAAGAACAATTCTTTTAGTTTCCTAATAATGAAAAGACCTCTACTGAGTTCATACAGATTCCAGTTTATAGCCGACAGAAGGCTGAAAAGTAGGTAAAAATATATGGTGGTAAGTCTAGTAAAAATGTTCTTTATTATTGATATAATCTCTCTTCCAAAAAGTGTTAGAAGCATTTTAATAATAAGAGATACATAAACATTAGCACTATGAATACAAGGATGAAAGATCAAGAGCCATGCGGTCATGAGAAGGCTAGTTGTACCCTAAGAAAATAATACTTTTTACAACCGGTTTTAAACATGTACTCTAACCTTCCTAGAAAACTAGGTATGGGGTGGAATGGCGAGTTCTACGTCTGTGATATTCACATTAAAGGAATCTTTCTTATACTCTTTTCCCATAGTCTTGATTGAAGTACAAGAGGGACAAACTAGTTTTGGCTGGTAGCTACCTTTCTATTAAGGACCCTTCTCCAAATTCCGGCTCCTCTTTTGGATGCTTGTTTCTTGCTAAGTTAAACTGCTAATTAAAGTACTAAATAAGTAGGACTGAGAATGGAATTTACAATTTAACAAGCACTCCAGAAAGCCTGAAATCTAAGGGGGCACTAGCCTCTCCTCTGCATCTACACTTTCCTACCTGCCATTCAAGGGCTAGGACTGATGGGCATGTGGAGCTCAGAGTCAGTTCAGACTTGGCCAGTAGTGTCTCTTTCTCTATTCCTTATAAGAGTAAGAAATAAATACCATTTGTCATGCAAATTCAAAAAGACAGATGACCTCTGTTCTCTTCTGTCTATACTCTAAGCAGCAAAACTCTTCTAAGTGAAATTAGTTTCTCAGTAACTTTGTTTTGAATTGCTGAACTGCCATCTGCCTGTTGATGGGGTCAGCTGAGGGTCAAAGTGGCAGGGTGTCTTGGGGAGATCTGATGATAAGCTTGCTAACACAGTCATTCATTACTGCACAGCCTTTATGACAAGACTACCCTCATTTTTGCAATAAACGCAATTAGATAGAGTTTAGGATCCCAGACTGAATCCACACAAAGATGAGTAAAAACATATACTGGTCCATTTATGCTTTCTTTTTAATTGTTCAGGTCCAAGATGCTTGTACTCACTTCTTACATAATATAAAATAAAATAGTTCTAATTTAGATGTCTCATCTACTTATGACATGATAAATTGATAAAATTACACAAATTAGCTTACATAATTATCCCTTTTATAATACTTAGTTTACTGTGTATACTTTGATCAAATGCATAATACCTATTCCTTCATGATCAATGGAATGATAATCTACATGCACTTCTAACTTTACATTTAAAATATCAGAATTTTGGGCTAGACTTGGGAGGATTTCGTTCCTCTTACTGCCCTGATACATAGTATCCAGTCATCATAGATACAAGTTAAGTGGTGCATATCAGTTGAATAGGGAAAGCTAAGAGATGATTATGCGAACCTTTATGAGAAATAGAAAGATTTCAGAACAAGTCTTTCACATCACTGGTAAACTGTCAACTCATTTTCTAGAAAATCAGTTTTATAAATTTTGAATATTCTCATGTATTACGGAGTTCTAATAGATACAATAATTTTAATACAGAGAGATGTTTCATAATTTTCATACACAATAAGCTGTCAGAAGTTGAATCAAGAGACCCAGGTATTCGTAGATCTAGTTTACTAGCTACTTCTTAAAATACATCATTCCTTTGACACAGTCATACAGGTCTATAATGAATAAACTATATCCACTAAATGACTTTCAGTTTGGTTTAATAAAAATTTCAAACAGTTATTAAAAAATCAATGTAATTGGAAGTATCGTGCTCATTTTCTCTTCCTTATGCAAAAGCCCACTCATATTCAGATTTTGCCTTTTCATTTGAATTTCATTAAATCTGCCTTGAATAATTATATCCTTCTGAATCCTGATGTGTACAAATCCTGTCTAACCTTTTGAAAATCAACTTGCTTTTGTTAATATTCTTTCTCACCTTATATCATTATAGATATTCATGCATCATTAGCAAGGAAGCGCTATAGCCACACTAATTCATTTTATTTCTCTCTGTTCATATTCATTTCTAATGATATATATACCCAAAACAATATACCTTCCTCATTTCTGAGAATGAAAACCAAGGGATGAGGAAGAACATCACAGAGTACCTGTTTTTATTAACAAATGGAAAGCTCAACTGAGGCTCAAAAAGGATTATTATGGGACAAAGCTATGATTTGTAACACCTAAAGTTGAAATGAAAACTGGTTTGAGATTTTGAGCTATGTAAGTAGGCAGAGCTTTCACTCATAAAATTTTTAATAAACTTCTACTTCTCTAAAACTTTAGTTATCACATTTGTCACTTAAATTTTTTTTCTTGAAGGACCACATAACTGCATGAAATAAAGGCAACCCTGTTTTGAAACAAATGGTGTATTATATCTAAGTTTTAAAACAAAATGTTTTCCTCCATGATTTAAAGGACTTCTCTGTCTTCAATAAAAAAGTTTCAAATGTGTTGTGCTAACTGGCTCATTTCTGAGTTATGAGGTCAAAGAAACTCAAGAAGAAAAAATGTGCTATATGCCATATCATTATGATATATTCCTTTAAAATACCTATATATCTAATATAAATTGGTGTATAGAAAATATGTCAACACATTTAAAGTCTAACCAACAAAAAATAGACTAGTATCTGGACAAAAAAAAGTAATGCAGTGACAAAGCATTTTTTTTAGTCCATTAGTGTTAATAAAGACAAAGTTGTGCCAAATCTTCAAAACAAGATTATTCATCAAAAATTTAAAGTGAGCCATCATATGAAAATCTGTTAATTTATATCTTACGTTTCTTCAAAAGGACATTCTTAATTATTACAAATTATTTAAAAATAATAATACAATGGTATATAAACCCCCAAATAGGATTATAGGCTTTTATATGGGTTCTGACAGGTCATATATGACATGGAAATAGGAAAGATTTCAGTTATCTAAGACAGGTAGCTTTCTCTCCTAGTCTCAAAAGTCTTCAGAGAAAAAAATTCCTTCTAGTAAGAAAAATAGTAAAGCTATTTGTATTTATTCCTCTTTGATTATTTATAGAAATTATAACCCTGAAAAGGCAAATCAAATAATCAAATTTGGCCAAAAAAGACTTCATTAATCCACAGAGAGAAAAAAGATGCAACTAATAAGTCACAAAAAACAAGAATATGACAGATAGGTATGGGTTTATTCTTTCCTATTCCCTGTTTTGGACACACGTAAATGGCATGACAACACTCGTATTCTGACAGCACTCAGCCTTGCGTGCTTTTAATTAAGTCACTGTGCAGAATGACCTTAAATAATTAGCCTAATGAGTCCAAACAGATCAGTTACGATCTTACATAAAGAAAATAGCAATGAGAGAGCATTTTCTCTTAGGTATTTCCATCCCTTTTAATTACATCATCTAGAAAATGATTTATTGTCTATGTGAAGCTATATAACAAAAAAAGGGGAGGATCAATCCTCAAATGGTCATGAAGCAGCTGATCAATAAATTGTATTAAGCTTATAATTTACCCCTTTAGTTCAAAAAGAATAAAACACACTGAATACACAAAATAATCAGTATAAAATATTTCAGAAAGTCATTCTTTATAGCTACATTATTTATTTTCTAAAATTAGAATGAATTTTTGGTGCAAGGCAGGCTAGCACTGAAAGAGATATTCAGGTAGAGCAGGATGTGCCAGTCTTTAAGAACATCCTACTTCTAGGAGGTCAGGTATGTGTAGTGTCCTGTATAAAGGGTCTGGTTGTACCTGTTCATTGATCTGCCTCATGTTGACTCTTCCCTTCCACATCATCAAATTTACTTAATTCCTCAGGGCCAAGCTAAATTACCATCTAATTAAACCGATAAAGTGAATCTTGATAATGTGTTAATGGCTTATATTGGTTTAAAGTGTTATCCTTCACAGGATAACATTTGCATTTTAATAAGGATTTTCAATGCATTAACATAAATTAGTAACTTGGTAGAATTCTAGTCACTAAGTATGGCCTGTGAGAGAAATGAAAGAAAAGGCTTTGATTCCCACTAAGATAAGCACCAACATAGACAGCCTACCTAATAAGAAATCACCAGGAAAACAACATGACAATTTAACAGATAAGGGTATATATCATAGGTACCCAACAAAGTAAAATAAATGCAGCAAAGACTCATGCATTGCACCTAGCCTAGAATAGGTATTCAAAAATATCTGTTGGATAAATGAAGAAACTATCAACCTTAAAAGGATAATTTTTTGAAATAAGTATTTGGCTAGAATTGCTGGGATCTATAGTCAAAATATAATTTCCATTTTGGAATTCCCAGAAGGAAGCAGGAATATTTTCTTCATTTTATAACATAATCTTCATTGGTATAGATTTAAAAGGTATTTCTGATTTAACTATGCAGCATTTTTCCAATTTAATGCACATTACTAAATGCTATTACACTTATGTGTCTTGGCTCTTCAACTGCCTCTCAGATTTTAATATAACTCATAATATGTGAACAAAAACAAGAATCAATCATTTGAGGTACTGTACACAGATCATTGTAGGAGACAGTAATTTTCACCTCTTCATGAAGATTCACAATACTTCTTAGCAGTTTGAAGTGTCTGAGAAGGCTTGCAGTCAAGAAATTTTCTTACCCTTTCTAACTCTTCCGAAAGTCTTTACATAATACTTCTCGTTTATATATCCAGCTTATTTTTTTTTACAGCAAGCTATCCCAATATCAGCTTGGGAATACCTGGCATAGGAAGTTTTTCATTATGTTCAAATGTGAAAATGAACACACATATACATATATTGAATTTATTTGAAAATAAAATTAACACAAGAAAAAATAGGTATGGGGTTACTTTCACCCTACTAAATCACTTAATTTCTATTGACCTGTGGACCTTCCAGTTAGAGTAGATCTTACAGAACAGATTCACAATATTTTTAATTTCTATGCTACACTTCTCAAGCATCTCAGCAAATTTAGCCATCATTTATGTCAACATTATTTAGTGTTACAACTAAGTAACTATATCTGAATATGCATGTGCCATAATTCTGTTTTTATGTAAGATTTTTTCTTTATTAGAAATGTGATAGTGAAAAAGTTTTTAACTTTACTGTTCAATATGCTAGTCCCTAGCCACATGTGACTATTTAAATTTAAATCTAAATTATTTAAAAGGAAACACAAAATTTTAGTCACTAACGAGATCAGAAATACAAGGTGGGTTTTTTTTTTTTTTATAATAAAGACAGTCAATAATGCAAGGCTAGAATCTTTATTTGTATGTGAAAAACTTTAACAGTGGCACTGCATCTATCGGAAACCAATTGTTGTACAACATCTAGATTGACAGTTTTCCTCAGAAAGGTGATCTAGACTGGCTAGTGAATCCAATTTAAGATGTCAAACACTTAAAATTCAACCAACCTGTCATCATACAACAGATTGATTTTACTAAACTGCTAACATATTTTGATTTCATGTACAATAGCGTCAATGTCTAAGTAACTTCATCACAGTTGATGAAGTTAGTTTAACAAAAGCACCTCCTATAAAGTATAGAAATTATATATGCATGATTTATTTGCTGAAAGCTTATTTATACATATATGTATATGTATCTGTGAGTGTGTGTACATGCAAAAAAATGGAAATGTTGAGATGATAGGAAAATCACCTAATATACACGTTTTTTTGTCTCCCTCTCAGTTAAGTACACTCAACGTCCAAAATAACCACAACTAATTACTAGAATCTAGAAGAATATATGCATCAGGCACTCAGATAGATAAAGAGGTACAGGTGGAGAGAGAAAGATCATGGACTGGTGGTCTTTGAAACATATGTGATCTCTGGCACAGTCTGGGATGAAAACTATGGATTTGGTGACGTCCAGATGTGTATATGAGGTGATTTGTGGGAGACAATTGATTTAAGAAGATCTATTTGGCCCAGAATGAAGTACCTACTGGTTTCTTTCAGGAGGCACTACTGTACAGTGTCTATACTAAATAGCTGAGGACAGCTTTAACATGTACTTCTTGTTCATGAGATCAAGATGCTTTCCCATAAATACTTATTCTGGGAGATTCTGGGTTGTTGACCCATTCTTCACTGGAAAAAAAACACTGTCATGAGGTTTGTTGCTTCTCAATTAACACTATATATGATAACCTCCAAACTTGACTTCATTTATGCTAAGAACTCTCACGCCCTTCAATTTAAGTATGAGGAAAAAAAAAAACACAGGCCATTTCAGGAGACTCAAGGGATTGAAGAAGGGAAACAAACCTGAAACCATGAAGAAGAAACAGAAAACACATTTCATAAAATCAAAGTGAGGAACATAAAAAAGATAATACTAAAGTACAGAAAGCCTAATACCTTGTTTTTAAAAATTCAATAGATAATTTGGGAAAGAGTATGGTAATTGCTAAAATTGAAATGTGGAAACAATGACAAAGGTGATGCTACATCAGGGAAATAATTTGCAAAAATTTAGAGTCAAAATAGTAACATCAAATGAAATATAATTCCAGGGCAAACATTCCAAGAAAACCCTGTAATGATAAAAGTCATAATCTTTTACAAAAAACAAAACAAAACAAAACAAACAACAAAGAAAAACAGTAATTAATTGTTATGCCCGAAACATTTGACTGCATTTTAAATAGGGGGAAAAATTACTAGGAATAACAGGAGAATGTGATAAAATCAGATATAAATATTAGCTTCCATAAAACTCTTCCAGAATTTTTGGACCAAAACCCAAACTGAAACACAACAAATGAAAAATAAGGATAGAATTGTTTTTTAACCAACAAGGTAAATTTAATCCGTATTTTATACAGAATGAAAAAGCATATTCTTTTTTTTTCATCAATGGGACATTAAAGAAAAAGACCATATAGCCACAAAAGAAAGTTTAAGAGGATAAAAACTGGACAGTCACATGTAAATCAATGAAGTTAGAACACTCTCTCACACCATACACAAAAATAAACTCAAAATGACTTAAAGACTCAAATATAGACAAGACATTCTAAACCTCCTAGAAGAAAACATAGGCAAAACATTCTCTGACATAAATTTTAACAATGTTCTCCTAGGGCAGTCTATCCAGGCAACAGAAATAAAAGCAAAACTTAACAAATGGGACCTAATTAAACTTAAAACCTTTTGCACAGCAAAGGAAACCATAAGCAAAACAAAATGACAACCTACAGAATGGGAGAAAATATTTGCAAATGATGCAACAGACAAATGTTTAATTTCCAGAATATACAAACAGCTCATACGACTTAATAACAACAACAACAAAAAAAACTCAATCCAAAAATGGGCAGAAGACCTAACCAAGCAATATTCCAATGAAGACATACAAATGGCCAATAGGCACATGAAAAGATGCTCTGTATCGCTAATTATGAGAGATATGCAAATCAAAACTACAATGAGGTATCACCTCACACCAGTCAGAATGGCCATCATTCAAAAGTCCACAAATGATAAATGCTAGAGAGGGTATGGAGAAAAGGGAAACCTGCTACATTGTTGGTGGGATTGTAGTTTGGTGCAGCCATTATGGAAAACAATATGGAGATTCCTAAAAAAACTAAAAATAGACTTACACTACTATCTAGCAATCCAACTCCTGGGCACGTATCTGGAGGGAACTCTAATTTGAAAAGACACCTGCACCCCAATGTTCATAGCAGCACCTATTTACAATAGCCAAGACATGGAAACAGCCTAAATGTTCATCAACAGATGACTGGGTAAAGAAGCTGTAGTATATTTATACAATGGAATACTACTCAGCTACAAAAATGAGTCAAATAATGCCATTTGCAGCAACATGGATGGACCTGGAGAACATCATTCTAAGTGAAGTAAGCCAGAAAGAGAAAGAAAAGTACCATATTATATCACTCGAATGTGGAATCTAAAAAAAAAAAAAAAAGAAAGAAAAAGAAAAGAAAAGAAGAAAGAGGACACTAATGAACTCATTTACAAAATAGAAGCAGACGCACAGACACAGTAAACAATCTTATGGTTACCGGGGAAAGAGGGAGGGAAGAGATAAATTTGAGAGTTTTAGATTTGCAAATGTTAACCTCTATATATAAAAATAATAAAAAACCAAATTTCTTCTATATAGCACAGGGAACTATATTCAATATCTTGTAATAACCTTTAATGAAAAAGGATATGAAAACAAATATATGTATAAATATGCATGATTGAAATATTATACTGTATACCAGAAATTGACACATTGGAACTGACTATACTTCAATAAAACAAACAGGATAAAAAATAGAGATTTTATAGTTCATCTCTTCTTATCATAATCTAATAATCCAGAAATGTAGAGAAAGGATGGAATAAATTTTGGTTTATCTCCTAAGGCTATTAAAAAGGACACACCAGATCTGTATGCACTGTCAGGAAAAATGTCCCTGAAAGATTGTTATATTTAAAAATCATATACAGACTGAGGCAATATTTTTATAAAGAGGTAAAACATATCAGTCTGCCTATCTATCTATCTATCTTTATATATTTATAGTTAAGAAGCAAAGAGTATAGTATGAAGAGATAATACTCAACTGTAAACATTATTTTTTCAGAGAGAATGAAATTAGCAGTAGGGTGAAATGGAGAGTAGTAATGTTTTCTTAATATACTTTTACATTGATTGTACTGTTAAACTAATATTGTACTACATTTAAAATAACTATACAGAGCTCTGAACTAGGGCTAAATAGTAGAAGCAAAAAGATAAGAGTTTGCAGTGGTAAATAAAACCTTTATGTAACCTGTTTATGAGTAGTCATGGCTTTTTCTAACTGGTTTGACCATAACAGGATGTTTTTACTTCAGTAAAGCTGTAGGAAAGCATGTACCATCAACTGACTGAATGGCATGGACGCACAGACCAAGACAAAATGCTTAAGAAAACAGGATGAATGTATTTTTGAAGAATTTTACATTATCACCTAAAAGAACACGAATTACCTCACTGCACACCTAATTGACTAAAGAGGCCTGGCAATGACTGGGGGCTGATTTTGCACATGAAGGAAAGAGAATTATTTTTAGGTGCCTGAGGTTCCTGAAGATGAGTGAGAAACCTTAACAGTAAACAGAAGAATGTCCTCTTATATTAGATCTCTTTTGACTAATCTTGAGTTCAATTTCAAAAAACTAATTAAAATAAAAATGACTAATGAGAAAAATACTTCAGCAAAAACATATTTAGCAACATTAGAACAATCAATAAAATAGGAGACTTTCTTTTCTTTGCACTTTTGAAATGACTACCTCAATGCCTCCCATGCTTTCTAAGTTGCTTTTAAGATGAAAAGGCTTCCTATTTCTTTAGCCTGGCATATGAGATTACGTTTATATAAATGCCCTTAACGTGAAGGGACACTAATAACCTTGAAATATAATGATAATACTATTTACAAAATTAGCTAATTCCAAATTACACGAGTTTGATAATTACCCCACATTCCATTTTCCTTTAAATATTCACACAATCATTTTATAGGATTGTAATAAAAAGTGGGGAGTTACAAAACAGAACTTTTGGAACCTGGCTGAAAGATGGAGAATACACTATAAAAATTACCATCTTAATGAGTTTAGCAGGCATATTTCCAAAGGCAAAATGTGTATTTTACAAAGTAAACTTATGTATGCAAATATTTATAATTATATGCACAGAAATTTCTATGTATATAGGGAAACATATATAGTTATATGTATATGTGCACATGCACATAAGTTGATAACAGATATTTAGAGAGCTAGACATTTAGATAGATGTTTAAATTAGCTGGCAGTAGTATTTTGTGATTTAGGAAGCTGATAGGGCATATGCATTATATATGTTAAACTCTTTCACATTTAGTAGATGAGATTTTTTTAAAATTTACCCTAATTTTATTTGGAAATAAACTTAAAATAATTAAGTTATCCATGAGAAGTATAAATCAAATCAAATAAGTAATAATAAACACAACCTCTCTCTCACTCGTTCTCTTTCTCTCTTTCATTTATGCTACCCTGCATGAAAGTGTTTTTCAAAGCCATGTGTCCCTATACAGGCCCTGTACAGGCCCTTTTTTGCCTCACTTTCAGGCTGTATCTATTATTTTATACTGATGTTATTTAATCTTTTTCCTTTTCTTTCTGGCTTCTACTCTACTTGGGGCAGAAAACCAAGATACTCAACATTTATTAGACTTCTCTCTACAATCAGAGTGAAATTTTTTAAAAAACTTCAAAAAAGAATCTGAATAGTCCCCTCATAGAGAAATTTAAGTAAGCTTTGGACTTCATGAACCTCATCAAATCAATTTAGAGAATCCAAAGGCCTTTGTTCTACTTCTTTTCTGATTCTTGGCTGTGTTCCAGATAATTCATAACACTGTCCATTCAACCTCTGAATAAATTAGGTACTGCTGTGTGTAGAAACTATTATGCTTAGTGTTATTTTTCTAAATTAATATACTTTGCCAAGTTATAAATAACTTTGCAAAAGATGACAGTCACTGAACAAAATCATTTTTTTTTCTTAATCAAAGATTATGCTCAATTCTTTCTTAGGGTTTTGTGAGTTTAATGACACCTTGGGCCTAACGTGCTCCACTTTACAATCAAGATAGCTTCTCCTGAAATAGCTTGTTCTCTGTCAATGTTCCAGAAAATAATTATCATTGTATTTTCCCATGGCAAGAATTCCAATATAAAACTGAACTTCTCTGCCTGGTGCATTTTCAAGTTTTAACTCTAAGAAACTGTATTCACACAATCACTTTTAAAATCGTTTTAGATCATATACTTTAAAACGATAATTAACCAAGGTTTTAACATAACGTTCTATTTCTTAAAATTCTTTGTAAAAGCAACTGCAATAGAAAAAAAGTGTTTTGCTAATAAAAAAATAATTATACTAATTTTTCAATCCTCAAAACTTTTAAGAATACTGATTTAATTTGCTTACTTTTTATATACAAACCAAGTTTTTTAAGTATAAGAATTAACTACAATCATGAATGAGAAGCATTTTGCAAATTGTAAAGTTAAGTATTTATCATGGCTACTTACTTGGAAATGAAGAACATAAGAAAAGTGTTCAAACTGATGTAAAACCAGTCCATCTTTCCAATTTGGAAACATGAACATGGTTTTAGTTTTTGGTTTCGATGAAGCACAGGAAAGGTAACACTTCTGTGTTAAAGTAAATGGTCCTGTTTTGGAATCTGTTCATTTTTGAAACAAATAAAAGAAGGATTTAAATCCAGAAAATAAAAATATTTATAAAGGAGCAAATACCATTTTGGTACATTTATTATAAGTCAGTGTATATATTTAAAATATATCAGGCAAGTGTTGTAATACCCTGATTCTACTATTTTTGTACATTTGTTCTTCTATTTGTTTCTCACACGCAACAGAAGAAATTTCAGAATCTTATTCCAGGGGATAATGCTTGTGGGCCAATATTCTTTGCCTGAAAGGCCACAAAATGGGAGGCAATCATCAGTTTTTAGAGCTTTCCTTTCCTTAGTGTCAAACCTTCAAGTAACCAACATACAAACTTAGCAGGAATGGTGCCCCTTCATGTGAATAAGTTTCTCCAAATTGATGGTTCCCAGATTCTGTATTTCGTGGGTCAGTAAAAAACTACCAAAAATGTCAGGGAACCTCACAAAGTTCCAACCTTTATTTTTGCAGTAAAAGACACTATAATAAAATAATAAAAAAGAAAAAATATATATAAAGATGAAAGAAAGGCTATTTTAAGGCTTCCCCCTCCCATGACAAACTGTAGAAAACTATACTTTCAGAAGAAAGGACAATTCTTATATAAATTTAGCTTTATACAAAGTTCAACACATTTGCTACGGACCAGTGCAAACTGTCAGATACTGGTACACTAGGGCACCACTGGTGTAAAAATACAGAGTGAATAACTCTGAACTATACAGAATTCCACAAGAAGATGCTATCCACTCATCAATCCATCCATGAATGCATTTATTCACCATGTTTTTATTTAGCACCTACTCTGTGGTAGAGTCTATATATTGGGACAATAGTAGTTAGTAATACAAAGTCTCTAGCCTCATGGAGGGCATTCTATGGTAGAAGACAGATTATAAACAAAATATTTTCAAATTGTGCTAAGTGCTACAAGGGACACAATATGGCTAATGTAGAGTGTGATGGAGGGGACGAAAGGACATTGAAGGATGCAGTTTTCTACATCTTAAAAGATGACAGAAGATCAGGAATAAAGATCCAGAAACAAAATCCCAAGAAAAGGGAACTTCAATTGCAAAGATTCCGAAATGGAAGGCCTTTTACCAGGTTTGAAGAAGAGGTCTCTGTGGCAATACATTAAAGAGGTTGTTGTCCACTTTAGGGAGGCCAATATAAGAGACGGTCGATATCTCTCAAAATAACTTTCCACATAGGAAATAGTCAAGTGTGTCTATCTATGAGGCAAGCAACTAAAATGCATGTGATAATATTATTGATATGTGTCATGTATATCTGTGATAGTCTAGATAATAATCACAGTACAAAATTTGAATTTTATATACATCACAAAGGGAGTTGCACACATTATAGATTACTGCATTTCTTAAATAACTCATTTATTTCTATTTTGCCACCCAGCCAGTCTATTAGATAAAAATGTAGTTAACTATTATGGAAAACTATTTGCATAGATCTCCTGGAAAACTTCCCAGTTCATTTATACTGGCAATAAACTGCCATGTATTGCTATCCAGCTATATAACTAATAAAGCCTCCAACTTATGAATTAATCTAAACATTTTAAATTTTCACAGATACAGACTCTCGGTTTTCATTTTAGCTGTGCACCTTTTGTGCATGGATTAGTCACCACTAAATATTATATAGTTTTCCTATATTTCCTATATTTAACACACATTTTATATGTGTTAAAATGTTCACATGTTTTACATATGTTAAAGTAGCTATTTAACACTTTCAAAGTTGCTTATGATTATAGAATATGGTGTTAAATTTGAGAATGCAATATGCTTGGGCTTTCATTTACTTATTGAGTACTACACTCAGAGATTAAATAAAAGGGTATGAATTATGGACTGTTTTAACAAAATTGTGTTATAAATGAAGTCTCCATGAATAAATACATTTGTATTAATAAAATAAAACTAAATTTCAAACACACTTTAAGGTTCCAAAGCCACTGGCTCACAAAAAAGAGCAGAATAAATATCAAATAACTTAGCAAACTTGAAAATATTGTAACACTTCTTTTAATTTCACGGAAATCAAAGTTAGGAAAGCTATATACTTGAATTAATTTTATTCATCTGTTCTAAGAATATATTCCATACAATGAGAGTCTTAAGTAATCACTGAAGAATCAGAATGATTCACAGATGGTGCAAGTGATTTAATTATTTTAACCAGTTGTTCCGGGCATGCTCAGAAGGATATTGCCAACCCCATTGCAGAAGCCATCTGAGCTCCCTTCCAGCTGGTGTTCTATATTTTGAAAGCAAATTTAGATTGGAGAAAATTACACTTTTTATTGTTATGTTGCAAACGGAGGTCGAATTGCTGTGTATAAATTCTTGTACTTTTTTTCTTTTCATTGTATGAGTTATATTTATCAAATATCACGTCTTTTGTATGATTGCTATGGATTCACCAATGTTCTTTCACGTTTTGTGTTGTCTGGCACATAGGAGGCATTAGATAAATGTTTATTGAATGAAAGAAATACGAATTCAATGTATCCAAAATAAAACTTGAGTTTCTCAGTAGACTCCCGGGAAGTGTATGGAATTTCAATTTCCCTTCACCCTACTCATTATTGGAAAGTTCTCCTTAAAAACAAATATAAAAAGGAAGAAACCAATATAATAAAACAACACCTCTCCCCCCAAAAGACAACATCACAAATCTCTTTGTTAATTGACTAATTACAACTGTATCTTGATGTTGGATTCCTTGCCCTTAATTTTACGGGAACTCAGGGAAGTTGCTTGACAAATTTTAGTCCGTTTAGGTTGTTATAAGGATTAGAGATAGTTTTTGTACAAAACTAGTCTTGCGTGCCTCAACTGGCCTCAGAAGCTCTGTTACCTCACAACAAAATAACTGATAATCATAATTATTTCCATTAGACTAAGAGAAACTTTGCTTAATGTGTTTATTCACAATTATAAATAACAATTAGTCGAAAATAGTTCTATCAAATGTGATTGTTTTTGAAATATTCTCATTCCAAGAGAATATTAATTTTAGTGAAATAAGTTACTTTGATACCAAAAATGAGGTATCTTTAATTTTACTAATAAAATTACATAATAAAATTGCATATATTGATAATGCGCCAGACTCCATTTTGTTTTTATCTAATATTTATGAAAACTATATCATTATTTATTTACCATCAGTAATATCTCCTGAAGATTGTAGTAAATTTTTACTTGATAGAAAGATTTTATGCACTTTATTATTATAAGAAAGGTAATGTTATTTTAAAGTTTATTTATATACTTTATACCAAATTGAATTGTGACTGTAGTCCTTTAATGTAACTTTAATTCAGAAGGTGAAGAACATACAAAATTATGTACCTGACACAGCCATAACCTAACTATACAATAACTGTGCATGTTAACATAAGCAGCAAATATAGTTTAATACATTTATATTAATATTTTTAATTTATTGTGCTATTTAGAGCCTATCACTTGAGGTAGTATTTCTGCGGTACTATGTTATACAAATCTTACTTATAAAATTGTGAATTTGTTTAAACTTACATAATATTAACTTTCAATTGACATCTTATTTCATACAATAATAGCTCTGGCCAGGAGAGATTCAGAGAAACCAGTCTTGAGTTAATGTACTTGCTTACTCTCCTTGGACAATTCAACTAATGTTCTTAAAATTCAGTTTCTTGTTTGGATTATTTATTTTATTTTGATAGTTTATATATTTTATTTTTTCTATTTTGAAAATGTTATATTCTATCTTAACAGGTTAATGGTTACTCTAAAATTATTAACACGCACAATGAATTTTGTATGGTCTCCTTCCAAGCATTAAGAAGACCTTAAAACAATTTCATTGATAACTGGTTTGTTCGTTCATTCATTCATTCATTCATTCAACAAATATATATTAGGTACCTATTACTTGCTAGTCATTTCTTTTGGTTCTAGGACCACAGAAGGAAAAAAAAAAAAAGAAAATTCCTGCATTTTTGCTTTAACCCTAGGGAAGGAGATAAATAATAAGATAAAGAGTGAAAATATTGTAACTTTCCTATGGTGCATTTTATAGAGAAAAATAAATGGGGAAGGGGTTGATGCAATGTGTCACAGAGAAGAAAACTTTCAAGACTTGAACGCAGAGATGGAGGGGCTCATATAGTTATCTGGAGGGACAGTGTTTCAGGCTTAGGCAACACAATACAAAGGGAGTAAGCCAGATATGTTCAAAGAAAAGTGACAAGGTCAAGGTAGGTAGAGCAGAGGGAATAAGTAGTAAAGTACTAGCAGATAACTCCAGAGAGCTAATAGGGGGCAAGGTCATATATCCTTTAAAACTCATGCAAGGATTTCAGATTTTACTTTAAAATAGATGGGAATTCATCAGAGCATTCTCATATGATAAAGCACACCTGATTTATATTTTCAAACTATGTCTCTGTATATAGTGTTTGAAAATAGGTAAAGGAAAGCAAATGTAGATTTTCACCCAGCAACTTTGAAAGGGCAGTGTTTCTGCCCTTTCAGGACAGAAGAGTAGGGTGTTTATAAAAATGTTGTGGTCATGAGCTTCTTATACCTGGTATTAAAGCCATGAGACTGAATGAAAAAAGCAAGACAGGGAGTAAAGATAGAAAATGGAAAATGTCCAGGGAATGAGCATGGAGGAATTTCAACATTACAGGAGAGGGGAAGGTACCACCAATGGAGTCTGAAAATGAACATCCAGAAAGGTAGGAGGTGAATGAGGTGAGGAGCTTCCAGCAATTTCCGTCTCTACTGTAATGTCATTGAGTTCCAGGATTTCAGTCCTATTCTGTATTTTAACAAATTAATTAGACAATCTCATATAGTAAATATTTCTTCAGGTTTTTACATCTGTTTAGCATTTTCTTTGCTCATCATTCTTCCTTGCATCTTAAATCAACTTTCTAGGGTCATTTTCCTTCTGCTTCAAAACCAACCCTGAGGTGCATACATGTCATGGGATATTATGCAGGCTTTAAAAATATTTCCCAGAACTCCTTCTTACTAACATAGGAAAAGACATATGATACAATGTTTAGTGAAAATTCAGGATATAAAGTTACTTTAAAACAACATGAAGATGTATAGGTTGATAGGCGAATATACATTAATAGTGACTAATTCTAAAACAAAAAGAAACAAAACAAAAAACAAACCCAACCAAAGAAAGAAAACAATCCTGAAGACCCTTCAGTGAGACTCTCCTGATGGTTATATCTCTGTTTCTGTTTTGTCCACAAAGATCTTTATTTCAACGTTATTCTTGAAAGAAGGAGAGTTCTTATGAGTATACAATTCTAGGATCATAGGTGGTTTTTCTTTCATCTTTTTGAAGATAATATTCTATCACCTTCTGGCTTTTATCATTGCTCTAAAACCAGCTGTCTTTGTAAGTGTCAGTGTTTTTCTAGGTAATCTGTCTCTTAAGCTGGCTTTAAAATTCTCTTTGGTTTTGGAATTTATCAGTTTCATTATGATGGTATGTAAGTGTATTTCTTTATTTGTCCTGGTTGATATTTACTTATTTTCAACCAGACTACTGGAACTTTCACCAGTTTGGGAAAACCCTAAGCAATTCTCACTTCAAATATTGCCTTTATACATCTTCTCCATTCTTTCCTCCTATATTTGATCTTCTCCTCATCTTTCTTATCCTTTCTTTCATATTTTTAAAAAATATTTTGGTCCCTCTGGATTTTAGGTAATTTATTTTATCTTTCAATTTTCTGATTTTCATTTCCCTCATTCTAATCTGATGCTTAACTTGTCGACTGAATTATTAATTTCACTTATTACAGCTTTCAATTACTCTAAGTTCTATTTGATTATTTTCAAATTTTCTTGATCATTATCATCTTATTATCTCTGGTCCTTAATTTATACATTTGATGGAGACTTTTACTACTTTAAAAAAGTTAAACATGCTAATGTTACATTTTGTATCTGATTAATTCATTATCTTGTCTTTAGGAGCTAGATGCTGCTGCTTTTTTCCTCATGTGAATTGCCATTTTAATTCCACATGCATGTTCTTGGAACTCTATCTGTGGGAATTATTTAAAGTCTAGATTAAAGCAGTGTCAACTAGAATGTATTTGTATCAGTTTCTCCTAGGTACATGGGACACTACCAACTCAAGACAACATAATTTTTGGCTTTTGGTTTGTTAGGTAGAAGTGTGAACTCTGGACACCCAGACTTACACACATTGTCCTACAAACCAGTAACCTTAATAAAAAATATTTTAGAACTTCAACATCTTTGGTGATTGCTTGATTGTCTCTCTTAGTTCTGTAAGAAAGCCATTAATGACTTTACCCTGAGGCTCAACTATTTACTCCAAGTTGCATGGGTGATGAGAGATGCAAGAGACAATCCTACGTTTTCTTACTCAAAGCAAAGGAGTTATTACAAAATGTCAGTTCTTCTAACATGAGTTGAATCCACTTTAAATAGTGGCCTCATCTGGATTTTGCAATGGTGATACAATAGAAATTCGGAGATTTATAGTTGACTATTAGAATCTTCAATTAAATAAGCGACTCCTGCTGATATATGTATGTGCCTTGTGTCTTTTATAAGGTATTTATATATTCTTTATGTTCACATAGAATTGTTTTAATCTATCTTGGTTGGGATACCAATGTATTTATTCAATTTATGGATTCATGTCTTAAGATCTGATAATTTTTTAGCTATTTTTCCTCAAATACTGTCTCCCATGTATTGTCATCTCTTTTTGTAACTATACGACATAATATTTATCATTCTGTTCTCAATCGTTCATATCTTCATATTTTTAATCTTTATGTGGTATATTCTGATAATTTTACCATAATGACTTTCTAATCTTTTCATCTTTGTTTAATTATGTGTTTAACACAAATATTTAGATTTTTAAAATTTCAATGACTAGTTTTTGGTTTCCAGAAGTTTTATTCGATGTGCTATCATAAATAACTATGTAGCTGTTTTTGTAAATTAATGTGTACTTTATTACTTTATCTCTATTATTATTTTGAATATATTGAAAGTATGCAATAACTTTTATATTAAGTTCATGAAGTATTAATTCTCTTGATATTATGTTACACGACTCTAAGTTAACAATGTATTATTTCTTCATGTGAGCTGTAATATCTTGTTGTGAACCAATCTTCAGTGTTTGTGTGTCTGTAGGACTCTCCCCAAAGAGTGATTTATTGTATGATTCTGTGAGAAGATTCTAAGTATTTCACCAACCTGGGATCAATTTTATGTTAATTTCTCAGTTCAGGAGTCTAGAGGCTTGAGGTTAGCATATAAATTCAGATTCCCCCATGCTCAGTTTTAATTATCTCAGATTTTTTTCTCCACTCAGAATCTTTACCAGCTGAATTGGGCTTGTGAGTAAGATTTATCTATTCCCCCTCTACATGTCAAGGGAAGCCCTTGAAGAGTCTACGTTTAGACAGGTTTTTTTTTTTTTTTTACATCTCTAGTAGATGTTGTGTCAGGCTATATATTTTTTTACTAAAAGCCTTTAAACCTTTCTCCTAACCATGCGGCCCTCAATCCAGGTTCAGTATCGCAGGAGATGATGTGCTCATTTCTGACAACTAGGGGAAAGGGAGGTTCTATCATATATTTTGAACTCAGCTATGTGTTTAATGTTTTTAAATTACATTTCATCCACAATTTCCATACATCTGAAATGAGAGGTGAGAAAATCAGTCAGTCTGTCATCTTTCTGGAAGTTGATTCTAGCTTAATATATATACTCTATTTACTAAACAACCATTAAACTGATTCTATTACATAACTAGAGACCAGAAAATAATTATTACAGAAATGGCAATAACTATTAAGATCACAACAGTCTAGAAAAACATAGAATCTTGACTTATCTAATATTTTCTTGACTCTTGTGATATGTTAATTACAAAATTGAAGCTGAAAGGAGGAAAATTTTATAAGCAGCCACCTCCTGGTCCATTTCCGTTAGTAACCATTATTAGTCTTTTATAGACACACCTCTATTTACTAAAGAACACTGTCTCTAAATAACAAAATTATTTATGTTACCGAATTCTCCAAGGAACTTGCATTGGCAACTGACAATCTTTGCTGTTATTTCAAGGCAAAGAAAAACTCAATGCAGCAATTATGCAAAGAGTATGTCCTCCCTTAATTTTAGTCTCAACATTAAATGGTTATAATTATGTGATAGAAGCAAATGCACAAAAAAAAATGAGTAGTGAAGAATCAAATCTAGGCGCAGACATTATTTTACATAAGGTGAAAGCAGTCAGCTCTGTGATTATTTTTGTTTTATAGAGCCGCTTCATTTTAAGAAAATTCAAAATAACAAAAGCATAATGGTAAAGCAATGCTTTTCCTAAATTTTTTTCTGAAGATTAGTTCTTTACAACCACTGAAACAGGAATCCTATCATAAAACTGAAATGAAATTTCTCCCTTTCTACTGCAACCATCCAGATGTGAAAGTCTGCAGAATCTATTCCCCCTGTAGAAATTCATAATCACATTTGCATATCAAAAGCCCTGTAAAATTCTAGACTAAGGAAACTTTGTTTAATCCAGTGTTTCTCAAACTTCTCTGGACACTAGATATTTTTTCTTCCTTTTGAATAATTGCCACAGTTGGGAAGCACTGAGTTCAAGTTATGTATCTTCCATTTCTTACATGTGCCCTTGGACAAATCTCATTAGCTTTATTTAAATTAATTTTCCTTTCTGTAAAATCATAATGAAAATAATACTCAAGAGGGTCATTGGTGGGATCAAACTAGATATATGTGAAAACATTTTGTAGATGTAAAATTCTACTCAAATTCAAACAATTTTTAAAAGTTAGTAGAGGAATGTTTATACTATGAAAGTATTTTCATTTTACAAATCATTCACTTAAGGACTAACTTGTATAATGTGGCATTTAAATAAATCTAACAAAATTAATTTTCTATCAACTTTTCAAGAACTTGTAATATTTTGGCAATGTGCACTTTTAATGTTAAAATACCCTATTACAGTTTTTTTCTGATGTAGTAAAATTTATCCTTTGAAAAATATTATTGTAATTCTCCTCATATTCACTCTTTACCATCTTGGTGCTAAGTTTCAAGAACTTGCCTTTTCTCAGTTTACACACTTCCAAAAGTAACAATAATAAAATTTGTTCTGAACAGTTGTCTTGAACTCTCAATTGACACATTTAATTTTAAGGAGTATAAAATACTTTTAAAATTCAAAAAATAGCTATTAAATATTACCTGTTCAAATTATACATAAAAGTTCTACTAAATGTTCACTGTTTCTAAATGAAAGGATGGCTAAGACTTTTATATAGTACCCGTATAAAAGTCTGTGTGAAAAATGCCCTATGAAGAAACAGTATGTACAAAAGTTCTAAGATGGAAATGATGCTGTGTATTTAAGACCAGAGGAGAAACTTTTACGCCTCTATGACAGAATAATGACAAAAAAAGGAGATAAAGTTGTAGCAATAGAAGTGATAGGCAGGGACCAAATTATATAGAAGTTCACAGGATTTCATTGAAAGGGCAATGAGCGGCAAGGGCTTGACAGAATCTCACCTATGCTTTAGGAATTCCGTGGCTTCATCAGGGAGAACATAGTGTAGGTAGGGAAAGATTGGAGGCAAGAACTAGAGGCTGTTGAAGTAACCTAGATGAGAGATGATATGCTGTAGTCTAGGGTTTCTACAATGAAAGTACTGAGAAGTGGTCCAATTAAAGATGTATTCTGCAGGCAGAGCCAACAGAATTTGAAGTGAATTGTATGGATAATATTAGAGAAAAGAAGAATCATGGATGACATCCAGGTTTTGGACCTAAGTGAAAGGGCAACTTACTAACACCTGGAGAGCTTGGTAGGAGTCAATTTAAGTAGGAGAGAAAATTAATCATTCTTGACTTGGCTATGTTATGTGTGAGATACTTGTTACACATCCAAAACAAGAAGCTGAATTAAGAAGCTGTTGTATGTAAAGTGTTGAATATCAGCATTATTCACTTGGTATTTGAAGCCGTAGGATATCCAGGGCGAGAGGAATTGTTGTATTTACAAAAGGGGCATTTCTTTTCCTTCTTCCACTAAGATGTATTTCTGTATTTTGTTCCTCCCTTTCCTGGGATAGGTCATTCATGTATTCCAAAGGTTTACCACATGGCTTTTTTTTGTTTGTTTCCAAGAAACATGATAACTGGCAATAATTCACACCAAACGCAATAGACACAAAACTTATATGTTGCTGCCAACTAGAATAAGCCTTTTATTTACCGTATTCTCCTTGATGTGGGATCAAATCACTTTTACATCTTCATGGTACATTATGTTTTCCTTTGCAGCACCTGCCACAATTTCAGTGGCTAATTACAAGATTTTTTAAACTTGTCCCTCTTTGTATTTAGAAAATAATTTTATATAGCTTTAAATAACTTGCTGCTTCTTTCTGGCTCCATTTCTCTTTTTACACTAGTATACTGATTAGTAATTCTTTCAGCAAGGGTCTATAGATAATACATTCTCTTACTGTTCATTTATCTGAAAATGTTTCTAGATTGGAAAATATTTTGTCTTCATTCCTGAATCATAGTTTACATGACTCTTGAATATCTGCCTTGCACACTGAAGGTATTACTCCACTATCTAACATCTAGTGTTGATGAAAAATCTGCCATCCTGCAGATATTTCTGTCCTTGGTCCTTAGTAGCTTTTATGATCACCTTCCTGATCATCAATGTTCTGAGTTTCATTCAGACCATGCTAGGTGGGATTTATTTATTTATTTATTTATTTATTTATTGCAGACCAGCTGCGCTTTATTCAGTTTGAGGACTCATGCAAATTGAGATGTATTCAATGTTGTTAAATGTCAGTCATTTATATAAGATAATGCCTCTTCCTCAGGCTCTCCACTTTCTCAATCTGGAACTCTTTTCAGGTATATATTTGCGCTGTTTAATGTATTCTCTACATCTTCCAGTATTTATAGCAAAGCAAAGTTTTCCTCAGCTCCTTTCAGTTAATATATTCTTTTTTCTTCTATCATGAATCCACTGTTTAAAAAGTTGTTTGAGTCATTATTTCAATAATTAAATGTTAATTTCTAGATTCTGTTTTATCAAAGCTTCCTATTTACTCTTCAGAAAGGCCTGTTCTTATTTCATTGTAAGAATTCCATTCCATTCTTATTTTCTCAATCTTTTTGAACATTAAAAAACACACTTTAATGTTCCTTACTTACTGTCTTCTTATCTCTAATTTCCTGAGGTGTACATTCTTCTTTCATTTTTTTGGCGTGTTAACATCACTCCTGAAAAGAATTGTTTTCATATCCATTGTAATTTTAGTCTGTGAGCACATTTTCTTCAGGAGTTCCACATAAGCCTAGGGTTGTGTTATAACCTCATAGTGCAATTTCATAGTTGTACTTTCTTGGGATCTCTGAGGTTAACTGTCAAATACAATTAAGCTTAATAGTTGCATAGTTTTCTATTAATACATTTTCAAAGCCTTTATTTTTTTTCTTATCTCTTTATCTTCCCATAGAAGATAAAAATTTAGATAGAGCTCTACTGACAAGTTTATGGAGAATTATGCCTTAACTGGTAGACTAACCAGCTTTGCATGCAATTTCCTGCAAATATTTTGTGACTCTAGACAAAACTACCTGTCTAGGGATTATGGAACCTAATTTGTGATGTACATTGAACAAATATATCTGTTGTTGACATTTTAAACCTATGATACCTACTGAGCTTAATTCTCTTAATGAGTTATAAAGATATTATAAAAATTTTAAATAATGTATTTCATCTCCAATGTTACCTTATATACAGAATGAGAAAGAACATAATTGATTCAATTAGCTTCTATAATGCAGCAGGTATTTTACAAATACTACATATTTCAGTATCACAGATATCCTTATCCTCTGTAGAAATGCAGGAAATCAGGCTGAGAGAGACTGATCGGTGATCATACAGCAGCAGATGGAGTCAATGGGATTCACATTCAGGGCTGCTCATCCCAGGAAGTGGTCTTTTTTACTAGACCACACTGCTGTTACTCAACGTTCCGGAGAAAAAAAAATTCCTTATGTTCAGTTTACAGTTGTTACTTGATCTTCACTGAACAGCCACGTCTCTGAGCCAACAGGAATGATACTAGAAATGTCTTGTATTCCTAACTAGGGCAGGGGAATCAACAGGCTCAACATCTGGAGGAAATCTTCCCTGCTTTCTCCCTGTCTGTTTTCCCTTCTTTATAGTCTGTGGAATTGTCCCGCGGACAGTCCTTTGCAGACGCTTTCTTCTCTCCTGCCCGGCTCAGGGTTGCCTCATGGCTCCCTCAGACAAAGTTCCAGGCCTTTTCTGAGTTTTACTATTGCCATCTCTAGCCCTCACCTGGACATAGTCCCTGAAGTACAGTAATTTTATACTGCTTAGTCCATTTCTGAGTCTTTATCTTTAAAATAAGAAAAATTAATTTCTCATTTTAAACTGAGTTCTCAAATGTTTAAGCACTTTATAGTACTGCCTACAATCTGGAATTGCTATTGCTAAGATATGAAAGACTAACTGAAAATCCATGTGAAGTCGAGAGTATATAGAGAGAGAATAAAAAGGGACACTTGAGAGAAAGAAAGATGAGAGAAATAGAGAAAGGTGATGCACAGAGAGGAAAGGAATTCTGAAGCTACGGCTAACTGGGCTACATCAGGGCCATTGCAGGATTATTCCAACATAACTTGTACTTAAGCTATTCACTTATGGCTATCTCAAATGGTCTCACTGTAGATTAATTGGGAAAGATGATTCTAACCAGAGGACATATGAAACACGTATTAGTAATTGGTGGAATATTAGTAATTGGTGGGATATTTCTCTCTCTCTTCTTTCTATCTATCTATCTATCTATCTATCTATCTATCTATCTATCTATCATCTTTTAAGCCTAGAAAAAGTCCAAAATGTAATTGTAAAGCCTAAATATAACTGTAGTATTAAATCGAGTATTCTTCATGTATATTGTTATTGTTTGTATTCATCATGGAAAATTAACAGTTAACATAAAAATATTTCCCCCATGCTAGCATCTTCTCAATTTTGTATCCCTCAGATAGAAAATCAATAAAAAATGGTTTATGAAGAAACTATATCTTAGTATTTTACTATAATTTATTTGTTAAATTTTATGCTGGTTTTTTAATCCTTACTTCATTTCACCAATCATTAGTATGTCTTACAAAGATTTGTTGAGGGCCTATTATGTGTAAGGACATATTGACATTTTAAGTGAGTGACTTATGGAGATTTTTGATCCTGTGCTTATTTAACTATGAAGTATTAAAACTTACCTTGACCAAGGTGCAAAAAATTATAATCCTGCATTTAGGGTTTATCAAAATATGTGGGAAATGGGAATGGAGAAAACAGTTAGTAGTCAGATAATTCAAAGCAAAGGACTTCTCCCTGAATGATCTATTCTATTGAGGGAATAATATTTTACTTAAATTTTCTTTATGGTTGCCTTAATCTTTCAATTCATTTAGCATCCACAGATACAGGCTTTCAGTTAGTGTAAGCTTGAGTGATTTATGACATTTTCTGTCCATAATATCTAATATTAAGGATAATAGGCTGAAATGTGTAATTAAGCTAGAATTGGACTTCAAATGTAATATAGTTTCAGTATCTCTTATATTACTACTTCCAATTTCTCAGAATATTCACTTGCTATTAAATCTTAGGGTACTAGATTTCATAGAAAACAATGTATTCATGGATTACTCCAAGGTGTTAAAAGAAGTAACAAAGATATACAGTATATTTTCCCTTGGTTAAGAAACAACATTAAGAAAATTATATGCTTATAAAATAAAGTTGTGTTAACTAAGACATATTTAAACATTTATCCCATATTAAATGGAATCAACAATATCACATAAGACATTGCCAAGGAAGTCTCATCTATGGATTGAAATAAATGAAATGGTCACTGACATAGGTCATAAGGGTTGAGTATCTATTGGTTTCATATGAGTCAACCTAACATAATTATAAAGCCTCATTTTTCCAGACTTTGACATCCTGCTTTTGCGAGGAGTGCTGTCTTTGCATAATTACAGAGTGGTGACCATTCTGCTTCACTTTACAGTATCTCAAAATAGGAACAAAAATGTATCCATTAGAAAATCCTTATGGTTTATACTCTTACAAATAAAGAGCTAAGAAGACCAAGCTTACGATTATGAATTGCGTTTTTAAAGAGAGAATCACAAAATTTCCATCCAATTGTTTGAAAGAAAGAAGAGCAGCTGTTCCTTTTCCTTTTGGCTTGGAATATTTCAGTAGTCATAATATTTGATATTTTTCAACCTGCTATCAGTTATTAACAGTCCTACTAGGCATTTGGCTCTTCCAATAAGCCTTTTAACCCATTAAATAGCTAAGCCAGTATGAGGACTAAGCTATATTCTTCAAGTCCATGAGATAAGGCCTTATGCAAGTTGATATAAGAAGATGTTTGACAAAAGATATATTATTTATCATGTATACATTAAGAAAGTAAAATTAGCATGGGATGGTCTCAGGAAAGCAATACGTATTTTTGGATCAGACACTGAAATAAAGTAAATGTATGATAAATTGACAAATTCACATTGCCAATGTTATGAAAAAAAGATGTGGCAAAAGAAATTAAGATGTATCTTTCATTTTTGATAAGGGGGCTGTTTCCTATGATCTGTTAATTTATTAGGTTTTTAATCTGAAAAACTAACCACTAGTGTGACAGTGGCCCAAAGTGAGGGGAAACTACTCACTTTCAGAATGTATATTAGAAATCTGAAATCCCACTCCAATTGTTTTCCTTTTGTTAGTAGGCCTCTGTTACCAGAGTAGTAGTTGCAAACACATACGTGGGTTTGCCAGTAACAACTCACAATTTGTGCAAAGTTGAGTCTTCGAAACTGAGCAAATTTGCTCTCAATTTCCCGCCAGCGCTTGCTGAGCTGGATCTGAGTTGGCTCCACTGCCATTGCGGCCCCATCCTCAGACAAGCCCTCAGCTTGCCTACGCACTGCATTCAGCTCCTCTTTCTTCTTCTGCAATTCACGATCAATTTCCTATTGAGCAAAATCAATACAGGGCCCAGGGCAGTTAGCTAACCACATCAACCAACCTGTAAGTAGCAAATACTTGTCTCAGAAATTTCATAGGTTGTTATCATTTTATTGTCGTTTTCTGTAAGTTACAAGTATGGAAGCCATCACTGTCATCTTCACCCAAGAATCCAAATATTATTTCAGTTATCTTTTGGATGCTCAGTTTTAGATATTCTAACTGAGAAAATATTGAAATTGATCTAACATTTTTCTTTCCTCTCAATTCCTCTAGTGCTTTGGGGGTAGATCCAAATTGGAGTGATTACTCGTTATTTATTAGGGACCATCCATAGAGAATATAATTTAGAGGGTAAGTGATTAAGTTATTTATTTCCTTTTTAAAGTTTTGAGGAACTCAACAGAGAATGAAGCAAAATAAAAAGTGTAAAATAATAACAGAAAAAAATCTTCAGACAATATGCAAATAAATCTATAGAGATTTGACACTGATGTGTGAAGATGCTCTGATGAAATGAATGTGCTAACATGAGAAAGAAGTCGTCCATATACCGATAAGTCATTTGTTCATCTGGAACAAAGATACACAAAGTCAATTACAATTTTATCAGAAAACATATAGCATTTCTTAATTCATTTTACATTGTCTAAGAATAAAACATTTTATTCATTCAAAATCACGTCAATTGAAAAACACAATACATTTACTGAAACAAAACACAATACAAAGAAATGTGTCAAACTGGGGAGAACACTAATAGAGGAAACAGCATGAACATTTAAAAAATGATCCATACAGGTTAAGTTAAATAAATTAAACTGTAGCAACAAAAGCTGGTATTGACATTCTAAAACAACATTACCTTTATTTTCCTTTCATCTCTGGGTTCAGGCAGGCTGGCTAATTTTTTTTCAATGTCATCCAAGCACTTCAGGAGATCATCAGCCTGCCTCTTGTACTGATACCACTGGTGAGAAATTTCTAGAGCCTTTTTTCTTCTTTGAGACCTCAAATCCTGTTCATGGTGCAGATATTATTAAAATATCAATATATAAGTATATTATACTTCTGGCTATAGTTATTTAAAAATAATTGGGTCCCTCATGTTCTTGTTCACCTTAAGTTAAATTCACATTTAAATGCTAAACACACAAATAGATGATTAAATTATGTGTTTATGCGTCAAGATCCATTACATAAAGCTAAGGAACCTTAACCCACTTACAGTATTTTTTCTTAGCATGTTCAAACCTGTTTAGAAATCTTGTTGTATTTAATTAACTCTTAATGAGTCAACTCAATTATCATGGAGAGTATGTGAAATAGTTTAATATGTGAACTCAACGGCGTTAACTACACACTTGGACAGACTTATTGAGTTTCTATTTAAATTTTAAAATAGGTAAAAATTCTGAAATTTTTATCTTCAGCCCTGGGTTTATCAATAAAATTTCACGTTATATAGCCAAGCAATTTACATTCATGATTTTAGAAATCCCTATAAAAAGACTCTCATAGGCCATTAGCATTTTGTGATTAGAAATATAAAGTCATCTTCATTATCACATAAATTGCTTCAAGCTATATATGTTCACACGTGAAAAAATGTATATCTGTGAGTGTACATAAAAATGATAATTTAAATGTTATAAAATGCTTTTTCTTTCAAGGCTTGCATGGCCAACTTTTTCTTATTACATCAAATCCAAATGCCAAATAGCAAAATTATTTAGAAAAGGGAAAATGCATGATTTCCAATCAATCTGATGAGATAAATAAGGATAGCAGCTTAATAAATCAACAAAAGGGGGAAATTAATCATCTTACTCCTTGCAAGCCCACCCAGTGTCTTCCCTGGTCAACAGAATTTGTCATAATGTCATTTTATGATAACACAAGAGAACACCAGAGCTCAGAATACAGCTTTCATTTCTTCAAAGCAGTAGCAATTAGGGTTTCGTGTACAGATTTAACTGGAACAAAAGAAAATAATGAAATCAACAAACTGCTGAAATATTCACTGCATTGGAAAGTCGTTACCTTCTTTGGAATATTTCAGAAGGACTAGAATTGGAACCACTTGGCAGAGTTAACAATTACTGAATTTGGGAGATTAGTTTGGCAACTGGAATAGATTTTCATTAATTGCTTTTAACATATATTTTCAAAAAAAAATGATCTAGATTTCATTCTCCATTTTGTTTAAAATCGGGAATGTACATTTTATGGCAGTTTACATTTTTGGTTGAATTTCTAAACCTCCTGTGGAGGTAATAAATGCTTGAGATGACCCAGATGGAATGCTGCTTTTTTCAAAGGTACCAAGATAGAGCCATGTGAATGAGAGTTGAGCCATGCCTTACTCATAACACAGCTTATATCTTTGCAAGAGAAAGGGCTTGTGGTCATAAAATCTGAAACTCCTTTTATGTCCTAAGCACAAGATGATGTGTAAAGATATTTAGAGACATTAAAGAGATTTCTTTACAGGTATGCCAGATAACCATTAAACACTGCTGTTCAGTAGGACACATATCATTATATGACCAGTGTAGATGCTTCTAAAAGCTCGGTCACAGTTGGAAGTGGGTGAATTACACAGCTTTCTGATTTTCAGAGCACATTATCACTTGCTCTTATACTCCCTTGGGGAAGAGGCCTTTTCTATTTACTATATTTATCAGCAGTTACCTTCAGAACACCTGCTGGCCAATTAGACTTCCCTTTTGGATTCCTTGCAGGCACAATATTGTGTAATTACATTCTCAGCAGTGTTTATTTGGTTGTCTGACTATATGGGAAAAGGTTTTATACTCTTATTTGCATATAGAGAGCAGACTCTATTCACCTACAAGGTGGATCCACCTACAGGGCTACATAACTCTAAAAGAGTGATTTACAATGAAAAGCTCAGCAATTAACAATATTAGAAAATCAGCCATGCATGCAAACAGTGAATATTGAAAAGCACATTAAAAAATAAAAGGTTATTTCACAAAATTCTTCACATGGCCAGTCTCACTCAAGAACTTCCTACATACCATTATAGAAACACCAGTACTCTTTTTTGTCCTTCCTGTACAAATCCAGGTGAGTCACAGGAGTACTAGAAGCTATATACTATCGCTTGTTAACATGAGAGTACCAGTTCAGTTCTTCACGGACATTAAGATTACTTTAGAGGGTTCCTATATAAGTGAAATTAGGCTGTTATAGATGCTTAGTTAGTTGCAAAGAGTGACTCTCTTAAAGGCAAAATGAAGCTAATTGAAAAAAATTAAGTATTAAACAATTATGAGGGTACCAAAAATTGGACCTACTCTAAATAAAATCAACAATATATCAGAAGTAGAGAGCCTAAAAAATACACAGATTGGTTATTCTGGCAGTTAAGCAGATTTTTCAAGACAAAAGTAAAAATAAAATAAACTATATTTTAAAAATAAACACTATGAATGATGCATGTTAATATCTTTCAATTATTACTCAGAAAAATTTGTCTAAGCCAAAAAAAAAAAAATCCCAAAAGTTTAAAGCAACACATCTTTCAAAATCAAAGACAACACTCAAAAATGTTAAATAAAGCACAGATATTGAACAGAAAAAAATGTATTTCTGGTGACTAAGATTCTTAAGCAGAATTTATTTATGCACAATAGATTTTTTTCCTACACATGAAAAAAAACACAGGCAAGGTATATTATAATTTTAGCTCTAATACCTTGAGAGCATTATGTTTTGTCTGTAACAGCTGCTGTTTTATCTTTATTTCCTCTCGCTTTCTCTCATCTGTGATTCTTTGTTGTAAGTTGTCTCCTCTTTGCAACAATTCTTTTACAGTACCCTCATTGTCTTCACTCTGATTAAAAACAACAAGTACAGTCTTCATTTTGGTTTTAAAAAAGCTGTACATCGTTAACAGAGATAATAAAACATGTTATTTAAACACACAAAAAAATCCAATTTAAAACTTTCAGGGAGTGTTATTATAAGATACTGTGCTCATAGTTTTTTCTTTTATACATTGTACTTTAGCTTTTAAAAGAAGTAAGTTTCCTCCTGTCTAGTTCAAAAGGACACATGTGATTAGGGGCAACGTAGGAAGATGGGAGAATAAGGTACTTTATCATTTCAGACAAGTGCATTGCTGTGAAAGCATTCTTTGACTTTGATTTTTAGTGTATTTCTAGAAATTAAAGAAAAGGTTTGAGAACTAAACTAAACTTGTAATTTATAATGTTAACTAATTCACATAGGAATATAGATGTGGCTGTGTGTGAGATAACATATCTTAAAATTTTAACACACACATTTTAAGTGAAAATGTTGTTTCAAATGTACACTCATTTCTATCTCATAATCTATTCTTTAAATAAACTAAATGCCCAAATTTAGGATAAATATTAGGGCATTAGTAAAAAATGATGTGTTCGGTTGCTGTCATAGTACAGATAATTAATTTCTAAAAGTATATCATATAGGTATATTATTTTTAAATAAATACAATCAATTAAATATTAAAATATGGATTATAAAAATAGTCTTAAACATTTTCAATATGAATTTTGGATTTTTAGGCTCCAAGAAAGTATTTTTGTTTTATTTACTTTGAAATTAAATTATTTGAATAAGTGCTAGTCTAATATAGTAGCATATGTGACCATGTAATTTTTCACCTCCATTTTCTTATCTTTCTTTCAACTCAGTAATATGAAAACTTTCTATCAAGGAGGTTCACCATGAAATTAGTACCCAAGGTACTCTGACGAGCAGAGAATAACACATAGTAGACAATTTTTTTAAAGTCACATGTATGTATGTGTGTATCATCACCCATGGTATTCAGTGTTACATATTTAAATGTGTATTATATATTTAAACTTCTACACACAACTGAGGAACTATTCATTTTTTTCGAGGAAATGGGATTTTTAGATGAGATGTGTCAGTTACTGGTCTAATGAAATAATGTAACATAGACATACAGGTTTATGGTCTGTGAAAGACCTTACACTTTTAAATATGTCTTTTAAAAGTCTATAACATTTCCTGGGCCTGAGGACAAAAATAATAAATAAACAAAAAAACCCACTTCACTTTCTTCCCCTCATCAAAGGGCTATAGGGCAGAGGTGGTGAACAGCCCAAGAAGTAAGCAGGACTCTTTTCCACCTTGGTGCCCTCTTGTTTCTTCTTTGACATGAAGGAGAGGTAGTCGTAACTCAGCATCTAGGAAAGCCTCTTCTTGTCTTTCTTTCCATGAGCTGGGTTGGCAAGGCCACCAAACCCCATACACAGGAAGTAATGATTTAGGCAACTCCAGGAAGCCAGAATTGACAACAGTGAGGACCAAGATTAATGGAAATGATTTTCCTATTGCTTCATATGCCTATAATCTAAAATTCATAAATTGCCTTTTGATGTCATTGTCAAGCATCATCTGAGAAGTCTTTATCATTGATATATATCTGAGAAATCTCTAGCATGATATACATTAAGAATGCCATATAGGTGATGGCTGCGGAGAGGGGAAAGGAAATTGTGAAAAGGAGGTGGAGGGAGGAAAAAAAAGTCAGTGAAAAGGGATGTGATGCAAAACTATTCAAGCCAGAGAGAAATGTAAAAGACACATTGAAATTAATCAAGTTTGAAGGAGAAAGTTATGAGTTTGGGAATAGCCCCATGGTTATATTTCTTTACTCCCATGAAATAAGCAGCATGAATTTATGCATATTTTAGATAAGCACTGTACTATTTGTTCAACTTTTTTTGTAAAACGACTTTGTGGTAAGCTTTAATAAACAATGTGTATATTGTGTAATCTCCCCTTCTACAAAGTAAATGTTATATTATCAAAAATATGACTGGCACAAAACAACAGCCATCTATGATGGCTGTGTTTCTTGTTAAGTTTCTAGTTTATTTTCTGATTTGACTCCATTTTTCCCCCATTGCATTTTATTCTCTGAACATAGGTCAAAGCAAAACTGCTAAGCAATTTATTAGAATCTGTAAATGCTCATATATGACCGTACCACAGTAATTTGGCATTCATAATAACAGTTCAACAAGAATACTTTGTATTTGTAATAAAACATTCAAATCACAAAATGTACAAGGTATGCTCTGAGAATTTAGTTGGAGACTTGAGTTATCTCATTTCTTTCCAAATATTGATTCATTTTCACTCCTAGTTCATTCACACTTTTATCACAACCAATTTACCATATCTTTATTGAAGTCTTCCTCTTTCAGATTCACCCCCTGCTGAATTTCAGCCTCCAGTGGTTCAAGCAATTTTTGTATATCTGAGTTAAACTGCTCCAATTCCTTCAAAGGAATGGAGGCCTAAAAAAAAAGATAGTGCTAATTTAAATCAAAATTACTTTTTATTAGAAATATAAACCAAAAAATACATTAGTTCTACCTCCTGTTGCTAAAATAATGACATACATTATGTTTCCATATTATATTTTATGAAAGTTTTGAAATACAACTGGGAAAGTACCTGGGGATGCAAATAAAGACAAACATTTAACATCATCAGAGCCAAACAATCACACATGCAATGTAATGCAACTCATCATTCTGTTTTTTCAACAAAAGTCAATTTCCATATATTTGACTGGTCTAACTGTTAAGATTCTAAGGTTGAATATGATTTTATTTTACATATTCTGATATAAATAGCATTTGGGTAAATGTGTCTTATCAGAAATTGCCTCATTCATCAAATAATAGTAACATCAGGTGGAAATGCAGGATGGCCTCCTTATCCTCAGAAAAACTACATGGAAATCTTCCTAGATATTTTAAATGACATTTTTAACATGTCAAAACTGACAGGCATGCTCTCTCATAAGACAAACAATGCCATTAGCTTGCCTTAGTAATGCTTTATTTGGTAGTACAAAAAGTTCAAATGAATGAACCCTGAATATTTCACATGAAAAATCTGAATATATGTTTTCCAACCATATAAATATCAGTTTCGTTGATTTTGAAATTCTAATGACCATAGTCTCAAAAACCTTAAAAATCCCTTGTTTTCTACAGAAACCAACTGAAGAGGAGTGATGAGTGAAAACATACTGAAAATCAAATATATATTCAAAAGAAATGGCAAGATTTAAAGTCCAAACAGTTAACAACATGTTTATTCTATTTAGCTATACTCTGCATTTGATATCTTTTAATTAAACCACTAGAAAATATTTTATACCTGATGGCTTTTGAAAACTCATAGGTGGCATAGAGAAACCTTATCTTCTTACAGAGCTAAACATTTTCCATTTGTAAAACCAATTCAGGAACCACTCACTGTCTAAGGCTGTATGATGTATTCATCAAGTTTGGTCCCCACCTACTCTTCCCCATCACATTCCCAGTCATAGTCTTACTCTTTCTTTATTAGACAGCATCTCGAAGAGGACAATACGGATAAGTGTTCAAAGAAAAAACAAATATCTGAAGGTATTTAGTTACTAATGAAGAAGTGAATCACCAAATGCTATTCATGAGAACGTAATTCTCACAGGAAACATGAATATACTCTCATCTTCTAGGCACTTCTACACATTCCAGAAAGAATTTATGGCCTCTTTTTAAAGTGACTTATTTTCAGTACTACTTTTAAAATCCTAATGAACATTTGAAATTTGAAATACCACAATTTGTTCTTGAACCAGTACAGATTGGTAGTTATTATAAATAAGCACTTAAAGGTTGTTTCAATCTCTATATTATTAACATACTTCTATACTTTACAATCATATATTTTACAGTGTATTGCAAAAGTAAAGATTAATAGCCTTGAGGATCATAACTACATGATATTAATTTGAAGGTATTTTGTTATTGAATTGTTCACATTTGCTAATATTTAGTAAGATCAATGACACTGTTCTACATTATTTTGTGAACATATGAAGATAAATAATGTTTAAAATAACTTTAATTGAGTACTTGGATGTCAAAATAGCATGGGTCCATTTGCAGGCAGATTTATATTTTACTCCTACACCTGCTTCCTCTTTAGCTCATCCTCTCTCCACATACTTCTAACATAGTAGTTTCAAAGGCTCAGAACCTGAGCATCTGTACCACTTTTTCAACATTGCTTCCCTGATAAACTGTACTATCTTCCAGAACTTAACTTCAATTTCACAATATCTTCCAAATATTCATCTTTAGTTGTGACCTCACTTTTGAATTCCAATCTAGACTCTTCAATAGCCTGCTGACTTCTTACTTGAAGTTCACCATGTCTAGAAATGAGCTTATTATCTTTCTCTCAAATTTCTTGCAACACCAACTTCCCTGGTTCTATAAATACAAGACCATTTTCTGAGTCATGCACGCAAAAATATGAGTTATGTTACTTTTCAAAACTTTACTCTAATGTCTAATAAGTATCAAATAGTTGTCAATTCATTCACCGAGATTCACTTGTTTTCTTTTCCCGGAGATACCATCTTAGTCCTCACACAAGAGCTAAGGCAATAACCTCCATACAGGGCTATTATCTCCTTCCCACCTCACCAGTTCTACCCTGTGCATTGTGATCAGGTCAATATGTTCCCAAACCATGGCTTTCATTACATTATTTCTCTGCTCAAGAAGTACAAGTAGAATGAAGTCCAAACTCCAGCATGATAGTCAAGGCTTCCCCTAATCTTGTCCCAAGGACATTTCTAACCTTATTTAAGTGGTCCTAATATCAACCTTTCTTACGGGTCTACTGGTGAACTTGTGGTATCCCTCCCTCAAGGCCATTAGAATGTTTTTAACCTTCAGGGAAAGAGCCTAAAGCTCCTAAATTAGAATGGCTGGCTTGAATCTGGGCTCCACCATTTACCAGCTATGGGATCTTGGGCAAGTTATTTGTCCTCTTTGAGCCTCAGTTTCTTTATTTGTAACATGAAGATAAGAAAAATATCTACCTCATAGGGCTGTTATGAGGATCAAATATGTTAGGATGTTGTTTGGTATTTAATAAATGCTCAGTAAATACTGGCTCTTATTGTTTCCTCACAAAATTGTACCCATCCAGTGGCTCAGTTCAAGACCTTCCTCGTTTGAAAACATATGCTTTATGAAGGATAAAATAAATGGTTTTTGACATGGTATTTTTATTTTAACAAGTAATTTGACAAAATCATGAAATTCTAATGGTGAACATGGAGAAATTGAGATTCCAGTTTCATAAAGTGGTATCACTCTGAACAACAAAACTTAATGAATGAATCTGCATCAATGTAGATAGTGGTCAAGGAGGATGCCAAAGAACCTTGCACTTGTTCTGCCCTGTGCAGTGGTTTCAACAGCAACTATTTGTACACCAAAAACTATGCAAACAGCACACAGTGAGAGGGATGAATTCCATAAACATCCCATGACAATGAGAAATTTGTCTGTGTTGTTCAATCTAGATTCATGCTTAGTACAGAGCAGGCACTCGTATATGAACATTTCCTGAAAAACTAAGAGAATGCAAGGCTCATCATGGGATAACAAATTAAAAATTTCAAGGAGCTCTTGAATGATCTTGAATTTTAAATAACACAATTTCTATTGTATAAAATTGAAGAGACTTGACTGGTCAGCACTTTATATGTCGATGTATGATAATCAATGGTAAAACGCTAGCAACAACATGATACCACCAAGTACAAAAATAATGTAAGCAGATACAAATAGATTTTAGGAAACACTAGTACGGAATAACTAATTATTCAAGCAAAATAATGCATTTGTTAAAAAGACCATTATGCATTAGGGATCAGAATTATTCTGTGTGGTTCCAAAGTGAATAACCAGAATCAATGGGTAGAAAATACTTGGGGCTTGAATTTTAGTTTAAGATAGGAACAACTGATTAGTGTTGCAAATGTTTTGTTTTTTTTAAAAGCATTAATTTTAAAATAGTGAGTTAATCACTGCTGAAAGTATATAAGCAGAGGCAGGATGATGATGTATTAGGTTATATATTAGAAATAAGACACTTTTCACAAGTACACGTCCCTAAAATTTTATCAAGTTACAATAAAGTCTCTCCCTTGTATTCAAAGGGCTTTGTTTACTGTAGCAATGAAGCTACAAAGAAATATTATTGCAAGCCATATATGTAATTTTAAAGGTTCTAGTTGCCATACTAAAAAGCAAATAGAAATAGCAGGAATTAGTTATAATAATATATTTACCCCTTAAGTCCAAAACATTTTCACATAAGTCTATAGTCAATATAAAATTATGAATAAGCTATTTTACTTCATTTTTTTTACATGAAGACTTCAAAACCCACTGTGTATTTCCCATTTAACAGCACATCTTAATTTGGAGTAGCCACATTTCAAATGTTCAACAGCCATATGAGGTCCATGGCTCCTTTATTGGACAGGACAGATCAATAGCAACTATTATAACCACAACACTGAAAAGAATTAATAGTTGATTGTTAGTTTAAAGTATGTCACAGGAGTAATGTCTTACTAATAGTAGTCTAAATGTTTATGTTTTGTTTTGTAAATTTCAGTGGATTTAGATAATTCTTACAATGTCCATCTCATTCACTTGCATTCAGGTATGTTTTCAGAGGGGAATTTTCAGGAAGCTCTCTGGGAATAGGAAAATTTATGGGAATGAGTTCAACATGTTATATTAGGAGTCTCTCTTCCTCATTTATGTATCATCCTAGGTTGTGTTGCAGTATCTCTTATATATTAGAATATAATATTTGACTTTCAAGCCTTTATGCTTTGTCTTACCAGTAGATTTCTAATCCCTGCAGTTGAGAACATATCTCATACTACTCTGTATTTTCCATAGGAAATGTAACTCATTTTTTTTAAACAGAAGATGTGCTTCTCACCTCAATTACTAATTTTAGGACATCCAGTAGATAAATCAAATTAACCAGTAACCAATTTCCCTAACCAAAATAACCATAACTACTCAACTCAATTATTTTGGCTATGCTATTGGCAGGATGAGACCAGCCATTTGACATCCATGTGTTTAATACTCTTCAAGGAGCTGGGAAAATTTTAATCGCTTTGACTTAAGAGTTCACTGGTTCACCATTAGGCCATGACTTTCCTGACCAATTAAAGTTTTACATATCATTCTTTGGTCTTTATTTTCTCTGTAATTTGGAATTCTTATGAAATTTTATATAAAAAATGCACAGTAACCAAGTATCCATAATTGAATAGCTCACTCTTGAGTCACTAAAGTTTAAGCCATATAGAGTTTCTAATGCCTGACTTTTTAATTCAGAATTATGATTTGAAGAAACAGAAAACAATGGTGGATAAATCATCTTAATTTTTGCATACATTACCTCTATTAACTTTAAACAAAGTATATGACCAAAGAAGAACTAGAATCACAATTAAATCACACATTAGACAGTGCACATAAGATAGGTTTTAGAATACATAGAAAAGAATCAAACAAGAGTTATAATATTGCAGGAGAAAATATAAACTAGGCATACATTTTGTACAATGTTTTACTTACCTTTTCATCGTAAGAGCTTTAGCATGACTGTGTAGTCATACAAAATACAAATAAAGTAAAACATAGGGAAGTTTAATAAACAGATAGATAAACGGACACAAAAGAAAGAAGAGACAGAGAAACTGAGAAAGACAACACTTTGTTTTCCTTGATTTTTTTTAATGTGGTTTCAGATTGCTTAACATCTATTAATTGTGCTTTACTGTATGATTTAGAATTAATTAAATTTAAGGCTTTGTTAAAGTTTTAGCGTTAATACTGACTTATATTTATATAACAAGTTAATAAACAACAAGACTGAGAAAAGCAAAACCAATTACAAATTGATTCATCGTAACTTAAAGCATTCAAAATTACTCAGATACACTTTATCATTTTTAAAATGTAAGCTTACTTTTGGTTAAATATTACTTCAAACGTGCATAGATACACTAACATAATAATGACTGTGTTTACACAGACAGTAAAGTAAACATTTGTTAATATGGACTATGTAATCTCAGTAATCATGATAAACAGCCAATATAATAAATTACACTAAAATCTAAATTGAAAATTAATCCAAATGCTACAGATTGGTGTAAAATTGCTTCAAATCAGTCTCCTCTTTCCATTCTGCAGCTTTGAAAATTTATTTATCATTACAACATTGGTTTAGAAAACATAAAGTAAGAATAATTCACGGGAACCAAAATGAATAAAAGTTTTAAGGACCAGTAATATCCTATAATACAGAAAAGACATACTGCTGATATGATATGAAGAGTTATTTCAAATCAAAAACCCAGAGAGGAAAGAAAACTTACAAAGAGAAATAAGCATATTGAAAAGATCTGTAAAGAACAAAGATAATCAGAAAAAGTAGTTTATAGATTTATTTACTCATTTATTTTAAACTCATAAGAGCAACCTCCAAGAAACATAAGAAATAATAATTTTTAAAATAAAACAAACTGAGTAGGATTAGTGACATTTCATTGGCTGAATTCTTTGATATTAGGTAAGGTATTGATTTATCTTTGATACTGTGAAGATGAAACTGTGAAAACGTAACTTTCCAAATCTGTGAGGCTAATTAAGAGGCATTACCCAGTACATCCTGTTGGGTTTGAATTGATTAGATTAATATCATTGTCATACTTTTCAGAATTGGATACAAAATATACTGATTGGTTAAAATATATTGGTGGTTCAAGAATTATTCTACTGTCTGTTTTTTGTTAAGTGCGACTTGGAATATTTCTATACCTCATGAGAACATGAGTTTAGTAGTAGCAACTGAAAGAGAAGGAGAAAAAAGGATTTAACTCTAAAATACACAGAAGAGACAGATACATTAGAACATATAACACTTTGGACAACTTTCTTTTTTTCAGTTTTTTTCTTTTTTCCTTTCACCTCCCTTTATTCCTCCCTTGTTTCTGGTTTTTATTTAATTATTTTTGTTTTAAATACATAGAAGTATACTGAAATCATTGTGCTTTAATTTAAGTTAAATTGGGCATGTTTATATTAACATATGATAGACCAACAATAAATATCTGATGATATAACTAGAGGTAGTAATGTATGCTGAGAGTCAGCATTTGGAGTGAACAAAACAGTGAACTAGGATCTAACATTTTCTAACCAGGCTATCTTACTGTGAGAACTTGGGCAACTTACTGGCTCTCTCACAGCCCCCTATAAATATCTAAAAGTCCTTGGTCCAAGGAATGATTACTTTTGCATCTGTTGATTGACTGGATGAATCATTTTCCTTTTTAAAGGATCACAATCAGAAATCACCAAATAGATTTAATCATTTTAAATGTCATGCTAATAAGACCCAGTTAGTTCTAGCAAATGACACTGCTCACCAAACTCAATTAACATATACCTTGAAAACATCGTAAATGATTATAAAAGGCACGTATTATCAAAATTCCAACAGAACTAAACTTGTTATAGGGATGTTAAATTATAAATGTGAAAATGTTGTTAAAATAGAAATTCTATTGCTAGGTTCACTTCTTATTTCAGTGAAACAAAATTAACAGGTAGAGTATTACAAAGTTTGGGTACTAAGAATTACTATTCCTTGAGGATTTTAGCTGTGATTATTACATATTTAATACTCTACAAATTATGTGATGCCTACAAATTTTTACCTAAGTTTTCATCTATACTTTTCATTATCATTTCTTTGCAGACAATTTTGTTAAAATATATTTTTATAATAAGAATAACTATACCAATTAATACACCATGCTCTCTTCTGCCACTGAACATATTAAATAAGAAATAGACTACAAAGGAGGAAAAGATCAATATATTTGTATTGATAAAAGTAATTACTAAAAAATAAGTTTCCATTAAAATTCTCAAATTCAGTGAATCTTATTTTGACATCCTAGGTCATATTCATAAGACGGATTTCCCACTGATGTTTAGTAGAGCCACAGTATCTGTCTAAACTATCTTTAAATTATGTATACATTACTTTTCACATATAAAACCGCTATTTAAGATAAAGCAGACCCATTCATGTGTTTTTTTACTGATAAATTCTACACTAAATGAGAAACTCACTGGCTCTCTCATAGCCTATATATATAAAGGTCTCTGATCCGAAGAACAATTACTTTTGCATCTGCTAACACTGGCTAGAGGTAAAAAAAAAAAAAAAAAACTTAACATTTTATAATTATTACAGCAATAAAATAATGAATATTTATATACATGATGCCAGATTGTTCAAATCTCATGTTATAATTAGATATATAATATAATTTTATAATATATATATACACACACACACACACACACGGATTTTAAAAGCAATTTTAAGGCCCATATGGCTCATATGGAAATTAAGGAACGTATGATATATAATACCAATGGCATATAAATCTTAATAAAGAATTGAAGACATAGAAAACAAATTCACCAATTGCATGGCCAATAATGTAACATTTCAGCTCCACAGAAAAGTGAAGTATTTTTAAATCTCTAGAACACAATATAACTCAGCAAATTATGTGTTTAAGCTTCACAAAATTTTGTTACAAAGCAATTGGCCTATATTAATAGTATATAGCTAGCTAAAGTCTGTTTATTCAACATTCTTTTAAAACTAAGTATTACAATGAGACAAATATATCTTGATGTAATTTTTATTCTTGAAACACATATGGAGAGCTTCGTACTCATTTAGTACTAATTCCTGAGTCAGTTTTTAGTTCATCATTTTCTTGGCCCTCATATGTGATCATTGAACTCTAGGCTAGTTCTCAATGTCTCTGGACCAGTGGTTCTCAGAGTGTGGTCTCTAGATTATTAGCATCAATATCACCTGAAAACTTGTTAACCATTCAAATTATCAGGCCTCACCCAAAGCCTATTGAGTCTTAGTCTGCAGGCAAGGATTGGGGGAGGCAGCAATTTATTTTTCAACACTTCCTCCAAGTACACAAATGTTAGAGAGTCACTGCTTTAGACTGTCACTTCCTTTCCATTTCCACAGATACCCCATTCACATGGATACAGTAGACCAGTCACTGTTTTTCATCTAGACTATTGTAATGACTTCCTAAGTGGTTTCCCCACTTCTTGTCATTATTCAGTTGAATTCTCTCCACGACGACTGTTGAGCTAATCTTTCAACAGTTCATGAAAAAAAAAAATCAAAACTCAATGCGTACTGAATTAAGCATTAATTATTAGTCTGGTTGTCATGACCTCTCCCTACACTGTGTCTAATCAAACTTTTCAGTCTTAGGATCCACACTAAGCTAGATTGCTCAAGTGGCTGCTAAATTCACTCAGCATAAGCTCATTCTCAGCACAGCATCCATGAACATATTTTGCTCCCTGATTCAACAGTAAGTTCCTTGAATCCATCACTTCTTACCTAGCGATTGAAGCACTGCAGTACCAAACACTGTGAACTGAAAGTACATGGTTGGTAAGAGCTCATTCAGATTTCTCCCTTTGTCAACCTTTTCTTCATTAATTCTTTAAGATCTACCTCAAGTATCATCTCTCCCAAATTGTTGACTCTCCTCTCCAATGCAGCTTCTCAGAAGATGGAGAGGGGTAGAACTTCCATAAGGAACAGGGCTAAGTAGTCAGTTTATTTTTGCCTTCCTATTTCCCTTTCTATGCTTCTGTTTCCTGTCACCTTCCTTTCCTGATAGTATCTCCCCAACTACCATCCTGCTATGCTACCACATTCAGATGCCCTAAATCAAAAAGGGTAGAATAATGTATTTCCCCACTGATTCCATCGACTTGACCCAGGGTTCTGAAATTAAAGCTAATTCATCTTTATAATTCTGACCCTCCCCATCAAAACTGCTATTTTCTCAAACTGATTTTATACATATTAGGAGAGATTAAAGCTTTCTCAAAGCCATAAGATACTACTGATTAACCTAAATGAAATGGTGAAGAGAATGGGAAGAGGTAGCATTTCATGTATTTTTATGGACCCCATTTGGAGCAAGCAGAACTTTCCAGTTCTTCTTAAACTGGTCCACTCGATAATCTGCAAGGCTGGCTCTTGCAATGGAAATAGCAAAAACATGTCTTATTGGTTGCTACTCATTCCAGCAGAGGCCAGAAAGAGAAATCAGCCATTTCTCCATTTCTTTTTCCCATCAATTTCTGTCTCAACCTTCAAAATTTGGCCATTTAAGTCTAACATATATAATGATGGAAATAATTATTGATATTAATGATTTTTAACCATTTTATATTTATATAATTTACAAAAAAATTTAATGTATGCTTTCACGTATCTTAGATCATTTGATCCTCACCACAATCTTGAGGTTAAAATAAGACAGGAAACATCTTACCACTTTTCTGGATTGAAATGAGGCTCTGAGAGGTAAAGGGTCAAATCCAAGATCACATTCAAAGTATTGTGGCTTGTGGTCAAGAACTTTCCCCTCTCACCATACTGCTCTTCACTGATGATTAAAATGACCACTGCAGAGAACTGCATCTGATGGGCAAGTTCTCAGCCAACCTGAACTGAGGAACCCAATGCACATTGACTTCTGGAATCTGGAATTTCTTGTCATGGACAGTCCTTGCAAGAGACAAAGATTTCCTATTCTTCATCAAATGGTGAATCCAGATATTATCAGTGAGTTTTCAGGATAAAATTTTGCTCTAATCAACTGCCCTTTCTAGGTGACCTTTAAAAGGATCCTGAAATTAGTTTTTATACTGAGTTTTATCCATATTCACTCCCAACCTTTTATTTGTCTATTACCATAGATTTTTCCCCCCAGTTTTTGTCCTAAGTGAAAACTACCCATGAACTCAACCATTAGAAAATCATATTCCAACTCAATCTTATCTTGCTAAGCCCTACTATAATAGGAACTTGACTCTGAAATCAAAGGCCACCCCTGAGAATTCCAGCACTGCCAGAATTATCCTACTTAATCAGCAGATACACATACGAGTCACTATTTTAAATTTCTTATTGCATCAACAAAAGAACATCAGACTGTCAAATTTTAGAATTAGCAGGGACTAACTAATCACTCCTAATTTTGACTAATCTAACCCCAAAATTTTATACCATGCTCTATGCACATAACTTGTACCTCCTGAACCTCATCATATGAAGGACAAAGATAAAAGGTCACAAATTCCCCTATCCAGTAATTATATTATCCATTTTATGTATTCTGTTCTAAATAATAACTCATTTGGGGGGTGGGATAGTTTTCCTTTTAAAAACAACTTATCTAGTTCAACTCTCATATCTTATAAACACTGAAATGTAACGGCAGAGAAATTACATGTTTTGCCTAATGCTGACAAAGTTTAGAATTCAATTTTCTATGTCCATTGTTCTTCCTATTACACTATGTGATTGCTGGGACCACCTCCTCATTACCTGGACACCTCCATGAAGATGTACTAGTGTTAAGCATATTGTACGACTGTGGTAAGTATTTAAGTTGTGTCTGTAGACAAATACATTTTGAACAAGTACCTTTTACATTATATCCTTGTATATTCCCATACTCACTAGCACAATAGATAATCATTATCACTAGTTGACACAAGGAATAAATAAGTAAAATGTCAGATATACTTTATGTCCATGTTTTTTATTTCACTATGATGATAAACATAATTATCTCTTCAAAGCCCCTAAATGAGGTCACTATTGCATCCAATTGTCTCTATCAATTTAGAGAAAAAAGAAGACTTTGAAAAGTAAAAATGTGATTGTCGCCAATTAATATATAATTGAAAGTAATGATTTAAAAATGTGTATGCTGTCCTTCAGTATGGGAAATAAAAGCATCAGGTGGCTCACCTGACGCATGATGTCTGGAAATACACTGACATATCTGTACAGAATACAGAATGACAATTCACACACTTCTCTCAGCCATGCTATGGCTGTCAGCCTTTGTAGGGCAAGATGACTTCTACTTATTTTAAAATACCTACAAGACATAATCTTGTGACATAATTTATCTCAATCTACTATTGAAAAATCAAGAAAATAATACCCTGTTTGCTCTTAAATATTCTATAGTTCAGTGATTTACTAAAAAGTATGATGGGAAAAATACATAACGTAGTAATGAAGTACTAGCATTCATCTTTTAGATGGCTGAAATAACCTTTGGTTTTTTAGATATTACACATCTAATGATATCTTCAGAAGTGAAAACAACTGTCTTTTTGAAACAGCAGAATAAATTCTTACAAAAAATAACTATGAACTGAAAATAAAATTTTAGAGCCTGTCAGATATTTTTCAGGTCAGAATGACTTTCTTAAAATAATATATAAACGAGTAGAACCAATTTGTTAACTCTTACAAAGAAGAGGCAATGAATTAAGGTAAGCTAATACGTCTTTGCTTTGGGAAGGTGAAGTTTGAAAGATAACTATGTTTCACGTGCATAATGTCTTTAAAATTCCTATCATATTCCATATATTTTAGAAATTCCTTTAAATATGTGCTATTATATGCAACAGTGATACAATGTAATGCCTTAGAACATGCAGCAACTGTAAATCATGCTATTATTGGGAGTCTATAGTTATCAAAATATCTTTCAAACATATTCTCCTATTCCAGGATTCAAAACTTACCTGACATATTACATCATATTTTCTCACAAATATTTCAGTGTTTTTCTAATTTAAGATTATTTCTAGCAATTATTTGTATATGTAAATACATGTATTTTTTACATACATTTTTTTATTTGAAAACATAAAATATATATTGAAAAATGTGTCAAACTACATTTTATAAATTTTGGAGGTAATTTCTTGCATTCTGACACTTCCCTAAGGAGCTGGAATTCTATAATACTGTATTTATATATTCTGGCAAGTTACCTATTAGATAAGATTTTGTCTTCACCAAACATTACACAAATATAAAGGGTTATCATGCGAAAGTTCGACATCCCCTGGTTCTTCATGAAATAAATATAAATAGACATATAAAATTACAAAAATTAGGATTTGTAAGCTTTGCAATTATTGGTTTTCATGGCTTGCATGTCATTATAATCTAATAGATTTTATCACATTAAGTATCGGGAACTAGCAAGAGCAAGTTAATTACACACACATACACACTTGTGCACAACCAGTAAAGATGTACAAAAACCCTAGATCATGCAGGAGATGTACAAGACCCCATTAGGATATTTCATCTGTATTATACACAAGCAATATTATATTTTGCAAAATATGTCAGTAATGCTTTCTTTAGCTGTATGTTTTTGTGCTTTGTTGTTGTTGGCCTGCAGCATGCTATTTATTACTTTGCTGTAGGCTACCCCTGAAAGTACATATGTAAACCAGTGCAGAACGCAGTTCTAGAGTAGCTGTGCCATGAAAAAGAAAAACAAAAAAAGACAAGCGTGATGGGTGGGAGAGGGAGGGAAAAGGGGCGAGAGATTTATCTCCCATGAGATTCAGTGGTAAAATTTCCTTAAATACATTTTGGCCTTCACTTTCTTTTTGAAAACCTTGCTGTAGGGGTGGCTTGCCCCCTTCAGAGTATTGCGCAACCTTCGCAAGAGATCATTTATCACTAGTTTCCACCTTGGAGCAGATCTTCCTACCTTTCCAGTCTTAATTCTGTGAGAAATGGCTGCGAATCGATGGTTGAGCTCTGAGATTTTGGGCTCTATTACTTTCCTGCAGTGGTCGCCGCGGTTTGCCATCAAGTTTGCTGCTTGGTCACGCGTGGAGTCCACCTTTGGGCGCATGTCATTCAATTCAGCCTTTAAACGCTATATTCCATGAGCAAGAGACAGGGCTTGAAGTTAGTAATTAAATGGAAGTTGAAAGAGAGCAAAAGAGAGTGAAAGAGAGATGGAGGAGGGGGAGAAAGAGAAAGAGAAAGAACACATGCAGAGAAAACAGAGGGAAGAAAAAAGCCAACTTCCATAAAACAGGAATAGAGTGAGAATGTGTGCAATCTCAGGAAAATAGGTCACTGTCCCAGCTTAAGTCTGATCTGTGTTTATTTGAAGTATTTACTTAGTCTGAGGAAGTACAAGGGATATTTTCCTGACTTTTCTGTGTTGCCTGCAACCATCACAGTATTTTATACTTAGTCTTATCTTACCCTGTCTTCACTGAATTTCATAGCTGTGGAACAACCTTAGTATGTGCTTATGAAGGAAGGTAGCTGAAGAACAATTTTCTATTCCTTCCTGGTAGTTCACTTTTTCTTTATCATATCAAGTGCCATGGGGGGAAAATGGATTTTCTGACAGATAGGGATTCTGTGTCACAGACAGACGGACCGAGGAAGTTTCTGCCTGACTCACGGAGTTGGAGAGGGCTGTAAGTGAAATAACTCTATAATTCCAAAGGCCCTGAAGGAATTTCACCATAAGAGGACATCCCTTAACTACAATTAAGGAGAAAAAGAAGAGCAAAATGAGTTACAGACAATAGGGTAAATATGTTTTGAGGATAGCCTGAAATACATTTACAGCTTTTTCTTTAAAAAGGAATTATAATCCTTAGAAAAGATCAATTTCATAAAAAAGAAACAAATTAATTATATAAATAGGAATTACAATTTTTGAGCATTCTTTAAATAATAATCCACTAGTCCAACAAAATTATTGAAAATTTCAGCAAAACAAAATAAGGAATTGTTAACTTCTTTGAGATTTGTTAAAATGCAACTCTTCCTATTTAACTGAAAAAGATGCCATCAAATAGAGCTAATACAGCATCAATAAGTTATATTTTCACGTTATATCTTTCATATCCTTCTGCAGGAGTCATTTTTTAAAAGTAAAGACTAGGTTGCCTTTGAGATAGCTTAGAAATAAATGGTTTCAATACGAAAAGAGAGAACACAAAGCTTTGTTTACATATAATTAAGAATGAAAAATTCAGTTTTACATAAGCTCAGTATTGTTACTGGTTACTAAGATTAACAAGACATTGCAGAGGCAAAACGTCCACATGATTGAACCTCAGGTGTTTACTCTCATGGGCTATGCCAGGAAACTAATCTTTGTGTTAGATACAAAAACATAGTAGTATGGGCGTGAATTTGCAATATAACACCAAAATAAATCCAAGAGCCTTTTTTCATCAGATTTTAAGTTGCCAGTGATTAGCTTAGAGGTGGTTATGGACAGATATCCACATTACAGAACTCTTCAAAGTCATTAACTCCCATTTAAATTAAGAAGTAGGGAGAGAAGCAAAGAAGGGATTAAGGGAAGAAGGAGAAAGCGGAGGAAGGAGGCAGAGGAAGGGAAGGAAGAAGAATTTTTTTCACTCTTATTAAGAAGTCCTTGGTATCTTTTAGGACAAAGATGATTGATATAACTGTTGTGCAGTTGGAAAATTACTTTTCATAATATTTTATTTGCTACCTTAAGCACGTCTTCTTTTTGCTGCGGTTTCTTTTTCTCAGATTCATCCAAAAGTGTATCAGCCTGAATGATCCAGTGGGTGATGTGATCCACATTCTGGTCAAAGGTTTCCATGTGTCTCTGGTATTCCTAAATTTGACAGAGACATATCATGCCATATTATTAGTTAGATGATATTTTTTAAATACTCGTCCTAACATTTCCAACAATTTTAAAAGACAAACATTTAGTATCATTCAAATTACTTTTAGGTGCAATCTCCATACTATATAGAATATAGTACAAACATGGAAAAACATTAAATACAGTTGTAGATGAAGAATTAAGAGCCAGCATTTATATGGAGTTGAGAAATTTGCAAACACAAATATCATTATTGAAAGCTTATGTAATGTCTTTCCCATGATAGAGAGGGTTTGAAAATCTTCTAGCCTCTTACCAACAAAAGGTTTAACCATTCTTCTGCTCGGGAAGTGACAGCTATCCAATTACTATTCAGAAGACTCAGTTTATCTTCAACCAAGGTCTCCTTCTTGCCCAAAACAGTTTTCAAGGCCTCTCCTAGCTCTGTGATGCTCTTCAGGTGAACCTTCTGTTTCTCAATCTCTTTCTGAGTAGCCTGTGAAAAGAACAGTATGTGAGCTTCAAGTAATATACTGTAGTCTTCAGATTTAGTGCTTTTGAAATGGCTATGTGTACACTTACTATGGTAAGATTTTTCAAGAGTTTAAACTTTCAACCATGTCTTTATGAATGATAACAACCATACCATATACATTATAGTTCCTTTATTGTGTGTATATGAATATATATGTATGTATAAGCATGATTAATTTCATATGTATTTATGCTTGTACATACTTAACAATAAATATACCTATTGTCCACCTAAATTTATTTATATTTACTTAATTTGCAACTGTAACTGTATTGGCTAAAGCTAGATCTTAGAAAATTCCTCCACAAATAAGCAAATGCTTTTAGAAAACTTAGCATTTATAGTACCCCTATATTTCTACAGCAGGAATTTTCAGATTTTGGGTGCCACAAAACTATTTGGCATCTGGTGTCACTTAAGTACCATTTCTCATAATAATGTTTTTAAAAACAATATTAAATACACTGGATTTCAAATAAAAACAATTATACTGAAATAAAATATACAGAAATAAATATACATTTACATTTGTAAGATAGTAACCTATGTTTTGCTTCCTAACATGTGTAATTACAGTGATGTAGCATCAGATCTTTAACTAGGATAATTAGTGATGAGCACAACTGGTGTTGTGAAGTCATATGAAATTACTAGATTGTGATTTAAAATTATCTGTCATCCCTACTGGTGACAAAGTCATAGAAACTACTGATGTTACTGCAGTTTGTTGCTCACACTTATAATTAAAAAAAATGCTTAATTTCAGTTACAAGTCAGTTAAGGATACAATATTAAAATTCCCTGAGAGCACCATCACTTCCTAAGACTTAATTTTCAAAACATGAAAACAAGCACATTTAATATCAAAATTTATGCACAGAGTTGATGGAAAATTAAACCTAGTAAGAATGTTCACTATCGGCTCTACCTACAGCCCCCTTGTTGTTACATGTCACAGCTGACCACGTTACAGTCATGCACTTCCCTTCCTCTGCCCCTGACCCCTCCGTCACCCACATACAGCTGTCAGAGATTCACCTGTGGATAAGTCAGAGCCAAACAAATACTCTCTCAAGAAGTTCAACTGAGAGATAAAGAGACTATGATAATCCACCCACTGAGAAGTCATTTGAAGTGGAGCTGATGTCTTCACCATAGCAAGCAAAAGACGTGGTAAAGCAGAATCACTGGGGAGCGACAATAATAAGAAAGTGAAGGGAGACCTCCTGTAAAGAGGCAAATGAAAATATATGCACAGAGAGGAACAGAAATGGTCCAAGTAAACGAGAGCAAGACAATCTCTATGAGGCCAGCACATAGCTTTACTCCCAGATACTCTCAAGGTGCCTTTTCTATCTTTCTAATATACCAGAATAATAGTTACAGTCTAGGCACTGTGGATAAAATGATAGAGAAACAAAATCCCTATCCTTACAAAACTTGTATTTGAGTATGTGTCAAAATATGGAAATATATGCAAATGAGCATTCCCTACTTCCTATATTCCAGACTAGGTTTTTAATTTAGGAAATATTGTTGCAAATAGTTCACGGATACCAAACAACTACTATGTATTAAAATCTGCCAAAATTCTCCAGTAATTTTCTTGAGAAAATGTTTTCTATCCAGTGATGCTTCATTCACTTAATGAGAACAAGAAAATAGGAAATGTGGACTAATTTGTGGTATCATTTTAGGTTCTTAAGTGTCATAAGACAAAACTCAAACATGTTAAAGTTAACACCATCATAAGCATGAGCTTGGAAAAAAACCAGTGTTCACTGTGGTGGTTTGTAACTGCTTATGGTCAAAAGTAACTTGGGAAACAATTTACACTCTTATTGTAAAAAGACCTAGAGTTGAACCTTTAAATGTGGTATTCAAGAATAAACTGGTATTTAATCATTTGTATAAATACCACTTTGGGTTGGGAAAAATAATGTGCTTATTTAATGAATTTTTTATTTTTTCCTACAAAAGTATTTTTAATTAAAGATACGACTTACAAATAATAAGATACTGGACTTTAAAAAAAGGCTGATCATGCTTTCTGAAGATCTTACTTAAATTTCAGTTAGCCAATGTGCATCAGGTGCTCAATACCCACTCTGTACTGGCCCATTCACTGCCAGAGATAAGTAAGGAGGTAGTCTTTGCATACCACAATCTAATCTTATCCTTAGTGTAGCTGCAGAGAAAAGTTGAAATGCAATCAAACAGTTTTCTATCAGGTTAGAAAGAACATCATTTTTGGAAAAAGCTAATTCATGGCTGAGATAAGCATAAATGGATTCAAGGGAGAGGTGACAATTGAAATCAGAGTTACCATAAAAGACTGGATGGTTGAGAGTTATTAAAGACAAAGTACAAAATAATTAGAAAGTATAAAGTTTGAAATCAAGAGCCACCCAAAGGGGAATACAGAGTACTCAGTGGAAACTAAAAACACACATTTCATGATGGCAAGGAACCATTTTCCTGTGCTTTAGAAGTTTCCCATAACAGAATGTCTATACTTGCAGATGTATTTAGAACTAAATTACTGAATTGAACTATAGCAACTGCTGTTGGCCATCTCTCTATACCCTTATGTATTACTATTTAAGAAAGGTAGACTTATTTGTGGGGTTGGTGAGATGGGGAGAAAGAATGGAAAATATATTTCTTCCTCTTAAAAGACATTCAGTCCTCAGCACACGTCTTCTGCTGCTGCTTCATGGGGTGAGGGGTGGAGAGGGTTCTGGAAGGTCTACACTTCTGAATGGGCAAGTTCAAACTCAATGATTAAATTGACTAAACTGTAACTCAGCTCTCTTAGGTTTTTGTCAATCATTCAGTAGTGTGACAGCTTCTAAGGTTGATTTTAGGGTTGGAATAAAAAGCAAAATCATGGACACTCAGTTTTATTGTGACCCCTGACATGGTCATAAGTCTAGTTTCAGGAGTTTCTACAGCAGTGTAATGTGTGCTATATACTTGGTGCTCCGGGTTTTTATGGTATAGGAAAAATGTCCAATAAGAACAGAACTCAATGTAAATATAAACTGCCACAAAATCTAACATTTTTTCTTTATTTTCTGTATCTTTAATTTGTAACATTTGATAGCTCCAGAATAGTAAAAATATGAAACACTAACCTCTATGATTTTCAAGAAACAAATTGACTCTCTACTTTTTCATAGCTGTAGCACTTTTTAATGTTATTCCAGTTTTCTTACAATAAAAGAAATGGGTAGCATAGGTTAATTTTTCCTAATGAAGACACCCACCCATGTATTCATGTGAAGGATGGAAATGACATTCCGATTCATCCCTCACACCTAAAAGTTAAATCACCTGAGTCTAATTTTAAATGGCATATGAGGTTCAAGATTCCACCATCAGTCATCAACTCACTTCCCTAATGAGGTAGCAGGATGGGAAAACCTATCCTGCTGGTCTCTGTTGATCATAAAATGATGTGATGGAAACATCTTCCTTAATTTATTTAAAGCTAAAATGGCAAAAATGTTGGAATAATTATCTGGTCTCATAGGATACACCCACAGATATTTTCCAACAGGGGCAGAGAAACATAACCTACTTGGGCTTGACCCTCTTTCCCACCCATTTCACATTTTCTGAAGTCCAAAGCCCTCCATAAGTTATCCTGGAATATCCTAGGGACTTATATGCTTATGATAACTTATCAGTCTGACTTCCTATTATTCCTACCTTCTCCCTTTTTCTCTCTCTTAAGTATTCCCTGTCCCACAGATTCTGTCTTCACTCAGCCCCACATTTGGTCAAATGTGTTCCATAACACCATTTCCATATATTGTCTTATCTTTACTAGGATGCTACTAAATTCCTATTTATTTGATCTCTTCCTTGCTCTCTCGTGCAAGTTCCCTCTAATGAATGAAGGGTTAACTAATACACCCATAAAAGGTATTTTAAAAGGTCACCCTCCCTAAGTTAATTCTGCCTTCAGTCAGTCTGCATAAATATTATACCATTTCTTGTTATCAGGAATAGGAAAGAGTTCTTTCACCTTTAGCTACAAAATATATTCATGGGAAGGAAATGAACAAATTAACATATCACTGCAATTTCAAGATATGCATTTGTCACATATTAAAGTTTCTGAAATTGAGATAAAATTTACAATTTATATTTACTTTTAATGTGGTGGTGTTTATTTTGATCCACAACAGCTGTAATTAAATCAACAGTGTATCATACAATCTAATATGTCTTAAATGTAATAAAATATGGTATTAACTTTTTCAGGTCCTTACGTTACTCTGTCATGGCTAGAGGACTAGAAAATATTTTATTATTAGGCTAATGTGATGGAATAATATAATGATACATTTTAAAAGAATATATAACATTAAATAGTGGATTTTATAGCAATGTGTATTGACTTTTTATTAATAATGTATTGTCTATTAAAAAAGAATTGCATGAAAGCAGAATGTGCAGAAAAGAAATTATAGCTATAACTATAATGACAGTGAATAGTGACTCCAGTGGCATTTAACAGATGTTCTATTTTCTAAGTAACAGCTGCTTGATGCATTCATTGTACCAAGTTAATGATCTGCTAGTGTTATTTCACTTCACAATAAACTACTGTGCTCTCTTTAAAAAAAGATATGTAATTTTTCATGGGAATGATAGTGTAACAGACTTTAGAAATAAGTAATAGTTCTCATGCTTTTATAGTGAAGAGGAATGATGAGTTGAGGCAATTATCCAGATAATCTAGGACTAGAGGCCAGATCTCTTTAAATTGTGAAAGGTGATTGTCTAAAAAAAACACAGGATATGGTTGGCTGAGCTGAATGTAGATCTCATAAGTCTGCTTGCACTGCATTAGCTAGTGGTTTTCAAACTTTGCTGAATATGAGAGACACTGGCCATACTCAGATCAATTAAATCAGAATTTCTAGGGGGTGGGCCCTGGCATTGATAGCCTTTTAAAGTTACCCATGTGACTTCCACGTGCAGCCAATGCTGAGAACCACTGGCAAAACAGAAAGATACACTCTATCTTGAGATTTTATTGGATGATTGTCAAATTTTAGGACTAAACTGACAGAAGAAGAAGAATTAGGAAAGTTGTAACTGTTGTTCCCAATGCTGAATATTATAAACATTTTCTCTGAAATGTGAAAATCATAGCTTCTTATGTGACTATTTAAACATCGATTATTTTGCATTATTTAATACACTGAGTTAAATTCAACATTTGTGTGTGTGTCTGTCTGTGCATGTGTGTTTCTCTCAGGCAACTCCCAGTACCCTAAGAATACTGTTAATACAAAGTAATGGTCAATTTATGAAAAATGGTAGATGTGAACTATCCAAAAGGTTGATGTATTTAAACTATTAAAATACCAAAATCATTTCTATGGGATAATATTTAACCATTTTAGTTTTTAGATAACATTGTGGATATTAAAGGGCTTTAATGTAACTGAATCATTTAACTGGCTTTGAATTTTTGATTACTGAAATTAAATTAGGAATAAAAGAAATCTGTTAGTGGTTAAATTAGAAAATCATACAGATTAAACATCGCTAAAGCTTTTATTTTTCAAACGTAATGATCATCAGGGATATAAGCTTCTATTTAATTACATAAATATTTATTTTCCTATGGTTATATTTCTGTGCTCAATTCATATGCTAAACAACTGTGGCCAGAAATGGGAGATTCAACACTGATTTATTTACATCCAACTAATCAAAGTGATTTCAAGACATTAACAAATAATATTTAAAATCTAGTATCACACCAGTGGCAGTAGACTACAGACTAAGATAGGTGATAAATGCACATCAGATTTTCATTTTATTATTTTCACATGGACTTATATATTGACTACTTCAAATTTAGCCATGGTGTATTTTAATCTAATTGTGAATGATGAATACCTTTTTGCTACTTTAGATACCTTAAAATCAGAGTTAGTACTGGATTTTAGTTGCAGATTTGCTATGTATCAGGACTTCTATTTTCTCATCTATAAAATGGGAGCATTTGATCAAATGACTGAGTCTGTTTGTTCTAAAACTTACCATTATTTTGGAAGCAAACAAGTATTTTTCTCTTCTCTTGAGAAATGCTTTTACATTATGTTTTAATTTTTATCTCCTAAATTACAATTTATTTTATTTAACAATGTTCATTGAGCATGTACTACATGTCACATATTATGTTACAAGCATTGGAAATACTAGTGAAGAAAAGAGATATTTTCCCAGTCCTTTTGGCAAGTGAAACTTAATTCCCAAGGAGTTGTCTAAGAGAGTAGGGATTATCACGACAGCTGGAAGATCCTGTACAGTGCTGGTACTCAAACTCCCCAGGTGCTAGCAATCTCCCCTAGTTTGCCTTATCCCCTCCTTCTGTTGTCTATGTTGTCTATGTCTCTACTCCACAGACATCAGTGTTTCTCACCTCAACCTGGCAAAATCCATTATCAGAGATTTGTAAGGTATGAAGGGAGAAAATATCTGATCATTCATGGTGTGACAAACATCAACAGTTATGGTTTTCTCGAGTCGTCTCTGTTGTCTAGACCATGCAGCTAGGAGCAATCTATGCTTTGAAAAACTTTATTTTTCCCTCTTTATCACTACTCTGATGGAGGCAGATCGTTTGAATTTAAAACCAGAATGAAACCACTACTGGGCATTAGGAATTTCAAAGTAGCATTAACGCTTTCGCTTTTCAATTCCCTCTATAAATTTTCATCTCATTTATGCTATTATTATTCTAAAATGTCCACTTCCTATTATTTTAATGTTTTCTTTCACCTTTTAAAATCTTTGGGCTACCTTTTAAATTTATTCATTTTTTTTCCCTCTAGGGACAATCTAGAAGCAAGGTCATATGGTAGGAGCTGACAGACTTTTTTTGCCTCCAACTGTGCTACCAGTTAATCAACCTCACCATCATCCAGAAGTGCCCCCATTCTTTCTCTCACAAAACCACTAAAAATCTAACCTGTGACATCTAAGAGATGCTTGGGTTTATAGTCCTCTCCAAGTAGATGGTACTTTGAAACATCTGGAACTGTGTCACGCACCACTCGGTATCTTTTGGAAGAGCTATCTGTTCTAATATCTATAATTTTAAACATGTGACTATAGAATTTCAAGCAGGAGGAAAACCTGGTTGAGAGATATTTTGGAAAGTTCACTTCTACAATACCTGTGGTCTATCAAGCCAATTCTGCAATGCCAAACTCCTGATACTCATTCATAAAGAAGACGTGGCAAAAGTCCAGGATCAAGTTCCTGTCACAGTTAATGCATGGAGGCATGCTGACAGAAAAATGGCAACACAAACCCTTTTATTATGTTTAAGAATACTATGTATAAGAGTACTATGTATAAGAATATTATGTATAAGAATACTAATAAGGATGCTATCTCATTCATGATCCCACTTTAGTAATACCTCACTTATATCAATGTATAGATCATCCATAAAGAAAATCAATAAGGAAAAATTTGCCTTAAACAACACCTTAGCCCAGAATTGACTTAATCAATATATACAAAACATTTTACCCCAAAGCAGCAGAATACCCATTATTCTCAAACACACATGCAACATTCTCCAGGTGAGAGTATATGATAGGCCAAAAATCAAGTCCCAATAAATTTAAGACTCAAATCAGAGCAAGGATATTTTCCAACCACAATGATTTGAAACTAGAAATCAATTACAAGGAAAATTCACAAATACGTGGACATTAAACAACATACTACTGAACAACCAATAATGTGTCAATGAAAAAAATCATAGAAATTAAAAAATACCTTGAGACAAATGAAAAAGGAAATACAGCATACCAAAATCTCAGGGATGCAGCAAAAGCAGTTTTAAGAAGGAAATTCATAGTGACACAAGCCTACCTCAAGAAAGAAGAAAGATCCCAAATAAACAACCTAATTTTAGACCTAAAGGAATGAGAAGAAAAAGAACAAAGCCCCAAATCAGTAGAAGGAAGGGAATAATCAAAATCAGAGCAGAAATCAATGAAATAAAAAGAAAACAAAATAAAAGATCAATTAAACTAGGAATCTGTTCTTTGAAAAGATAAAATAAGACAAACATTTAAGTAGACTCACTAAAAGAGAGAGAGAGAGAGAGAGAGAGAGAAGGCTCAAATAAATTAGATCAGAAATGAAAGAGGAGAAATTACAACTATTGCCAAACAAATAAAAAGGATCATAAGAGACTTCTATGCACAACTATATGACAACAGATTGGACAACCTAGAAGAAAACGATACATTCCTAGAAACAAACTATCTCCTAGCACTTTATCATGAAGAAATAGAAAATATGAATAGACCAATCACTAGTAAGGAGACTAAATCAACAAACAAAAGTCCAGGACCATACAACTTCATTGATGAATTTTACCAAATCTTCAGAGAAGATTTAATACCTATCCTTCCCAAATTCTTCTAAAAAAAACTGAAGAGGAGCAAATGCTCCCAAACTCATTTTATGAGGCCAGGATTACCTGGTACCAAAGCCAAGGAAGGACACCTCAAAACTGCAGGCCAGTATCTCTGGTGAACATAGTTGCAAAAATCCTCAACAAAATACTAACAAATGAATTCAAGAATACATTAAAATGATTATACATCTTGATGAAGTGGGATTTATTCTAGGGTTGAAAGGAATGTTCCACAACCACAAATCAGTCAACATGATATGCCACATTAACAAAATAAAAATAAAAATTATATAATCATCTCAATAGACACAGAAAAAATACATGCCAAAATCCAACACTCATACATAATAAAATTTCTCAACAAAGTGGGTATAAAGGGAATGGACCTCATCATAATAAAGGCCATATATGACAAGCCTGCAGCTAAAACCACACTCAGTAGTGAAAAATGAAATATTTTTCTTTAAGATCAAGAACAAGACAAGGATATCTACTATCCCCACTTTTATTTAACAAAATATTAGAAGTCTTAACCAGGGGAATTAGGCAGGAAAAAGAAATAAAAGGCATCCATATTGGACTTTCACTATTTGTGGACAAGGTGACTTTATATATCGAAAACTCTAAAGACTCCACCAAAAATCTTTTAGAATAAACGAATCAGTAAATTAGCAGAATACAAACTCAGTATTCAAAAATATGTTGCATTTTTATACACTAAAAATAAAATGCCAGAAAGATAAATTTAAAAAATAATCTCATTTAAAATTTCATTAAAAAAGAATAAAATACCTAGGAGTAAATTTAGCCAAGGAGGTAAAAGACCTGTACACTGAAAACTGTAAGACACTGATGAAAGAAATTGAAGAAAACACAAATAAATGGAAAGATATTCCATGCTCATGGACTGGAAGAATTAATGTTGTTCAAATGTCCATATTAGCCAAAGCAATCTACAGTTTCAATGCAATCATTATCAAAGTTCCAATGGCATTTTTCCCAGAAATAGAACAATTCTCAAATTTGTATAGAAGCACAAAAGAGCCTGAACAGACAAAGCAGTCTTGAGAAAGAAGAACATAGTTGGAGGCACCATGATACCTGATTTCAAATTATATTTCCAAACTATAGTACATCAGAAAAGGATGGTATTGGCATAAAAAGAGACACATAGATCAATGGAACAAACTAAAGAGTACAGAAATAAGCCCACACATACATGGTCAACTAGTCTATGACAAAGGACCCAAGAATACGCAATGGAGAAAAAATATCTCTTCAGTTAATCATACTGGGGAAACTGCACAACTGCACAGAACTCTGGAAAGCTTCTGGACATCAGTCTTAGCGACATATTTTTGCATCTGACTCCAAAGGAAATGGTTACAAAAGCAAAATAACAAATGGGACTATGTCAAACTAGAAAGCTTTTGCACCATGAAGGAAACCATCATGAAAATGAAAAGACAACCTACTGAATGGGGGAAGATATTTGCAAGTCATATATCTATCTGCTAAGGGATTAATATCCAAGTATATAAACAACTCATCCAATTCAGGAAGAAGAAAAAATCTGATTAAAAAGAGACAGGATCTGAATAGACATTTTTCCAAAGATGACATAAAGATAGGAAAACAACCTAAGTGTCCCTTGATGTATGAATGGATAAACGTGTGGTATGTATATATACATACACACACACACACACGATGGGACGCTACTCAGCCATAAAAAGGAATGAAATCTTTCTATTTGTGACAACATGAATGAAACCTGAAAGTATTATGTTAAGTAAAATAAGTCAGACTGAAAAAAATTACAGTATGATTTCACTTATATATGGAATCTAAAAACACAAAAACAAACAAAAATAAAACAAAACAAAACTCACAGACACAGAGAACAGATCGGTGGCTGCCAGAGGGGAGGAGGTACTGGGGTATAGGAGAAATAGGTGAAGGATGCTCAAGAAGCACAAACAGACAAAGACAAATACCATATTATGTCACTTATATATGAAATCTAAAAAACAAAACAAACAATGAACAAACCTAATAAAAGAAACAGAGTCATAGATACAGAGAAAAAACATGTGGTTTCCAGAGGAGGGGGAAGATGGGGGAATGGGATTAAGAAGTACAAACTTACAGTAACAAACTAAATGAGTCATGGGTATGAATTGTACAGTGTGGGGAATATAGTCAACAGTAATGCAATGTGTTTGTATGGTGACGGATGGTAATTAGACTGATCACGGTGATTATTTTGTAATGTATAGAAATACAGAATCACAATGTTGTGTACCAGGAACTAACATACTGTTGTAGGGTAATTATATTTCAAAAGCAAACAAAAAAACTTATAAAAAAAGAGATCAGATTTATGGTTACCACATGTTGGGGTAGGAGGCAGAAACTGGATGACAGTGGTCAAAACCTACAAACTTCAAGTTTTAACATAAATAAATACCAGGGATATGGTGTACAATGTGATTAATATATTTTACACTGCCGTATATTATATTTGAAAGTTCTTAAGAGAGTCAACCCTAAGACTTCTCATCACAAGGAAAAATATTTTTTCTTTCATTTTGTTTATATATGAGACAATGGACATTCACTAAATTTATTGTGGTAATCTTTTCATGATGTATTTAAGTCAAATCATTATGCTGTATACATTAAGTTTATGCACTGCAGTATCTCAATTATGTCTCAAAACTGGAAGAAAAAAGAAAAACACCAATGGCTGCTGAACTACCAAAACAAAGAGCATTTTTTTCTACCTAATGCAGTAACAAAATTCTGCTAGAAGCATCCTGATCTCAGGATTTTTAGTGCCGGTGATGATGTATGAAGTGGAAAGAACATGGCTTGATTCTCTAATAAGTGGTTAAGCTTGCACTACAGACTACATTATTGAAAAAATAAAAAGAACTTGGGAAATGAAAAAAAAGAGGCACAAACGTTCAGTTATAAACTAAGTCATGGGGATGTAATATACAGCATGGTGACTATAGCTGATAATAATGTAGTGCAAATTTTAAAGCTGCCAAGAAAGTACATCTTAAAAGTTCCCATCATGGGAAGAAAGAATTTTCTAACTCTGTATGGTGACAGATGGTAATGAGAATTATTGTGGCAATCATTTTACAATGTATACGAATGTTGAATCTTTATATTGTATGCCTTAAACTAATAGAGTGTTATATGTTGATTATACTTCAATTAAAAAAAGAAACCAAAAATAAATGAATGAATGGATGAATGCTCAATGTATTTTGAAAAAAATCTGAACTTTATCCTTTGAGATGGCAGATGAGACTAACAGTTTGAGTCGAGTTCTCCATTTACCAAGAAAGCATGTGCAATGACAATGTACTAAGGAGTTATGAGGTTTCCTGTGTAAGAGTTCTTTTTCTTTCCTTTTAAAAAAGTAGAATCATTACCATAAATGTAACAGCTTTACATCTGTAGGTCACGTGTTTTTATTACATGATGGTGATTTTTGAAAAAGCTTCAGCACCTTTCAAATGAGTTTCTTATAAAATTACATAATTTAGATGTAAATGTTTGTACTTTTCATTTGACCAGTAAGGGATCTTAAAGTATATCATTAGCAGCTTAGTGCTTCAAAAGATCCAGAAAGAGTGATAAATTATCACGTAAACAAAAATGCCAGTTTTCTAAACATTTTTCTTACTGGATCTCAAATGAGTAGTGTTCCCTGGTTTTATGGAAGATATTTCCCAAACAGACTCAATAAGCTGACACATCTCCAGACCACTACAGCTTTCTAATATGACAAGGATAATCTAGAAACATTGCCAAATTCATTATCTGATGATATTTTAATGACTTTATGGTGTGGTTAAGGTAAAAATATCTCCTTAGGCAACACATTCAATGACTTTATGAGGAACCTTGAATTTTGAGTACATGTGGCATACTTCCACACCTCAGTCAGTTATAAATTATAGTCAGAATTGTTCAGATTCCCTGAATGTCTAGCTCTGGTCCTTTGTACGCCATTATGTTAGCATTCCTCAGTATATTTATAAAGCCATCTCACCATATGGGCTGAACTGTGTCCCCTCAACATTCATATGATTAAGTCCTAACCCTAGCAGTTCAGAATGTAACCCTATTTACAGACAGGACATTTAAAGAGGTAATTAAATTTTAAAAAAAAGGTCATTAGGGTAGACCCTAATCCCATATGAGTGGTATCCTTAGAAGAAGAGAAACTGGGAGACAGGCCTGTACAGAGGAGATAGGACATAAAGACAGCTATTTACAAGACACAGAGAGAGGCCTCAGAAGAAGAAATCAGAATCAAAAACAAACCAAAACCAAAACCAAAACCAAAAACAAACCCCTCAACCTCCAGTCTCCAGCCTCCAGAATTGTACGAAAATAAACTTCTGCCGTGTAAGTCGCTTAGTCTGCAGTACCTCGCTAGGCAGCCCTAGCAAACGAACATACCTTATTAAATTAGATATGAACAGTCAAATACATTGTGCAGAGCACTGAGGGGAGGATGAAAGAATGAAGTCTGGATCGTTTTCATAAATCCTCTATATGTACTACTACTTGCTCCATGCATGTTTTATCATATTTCACGCTTTTAATAGATCTTAAGTATTTTCTGGGCTTTTTTGCTTATGAGTACTTTGGTAGCAACTGCCATCAGTAGGTCATGTGTATTTATAATGAGAGAGTCAGACCATACAGATCTGGTCTTTATCTTATGATGGAAAAGGTAAAGTTGATACTGCTCTGGGCAAAATTGCTATCTGTCCCCAAGAATACATTCTCTCTTCACTTTACTGTAAGATTTACTCATCATTTCAGCAGGACACATTGGCCATCCACCCAGTTAGAGACCATCTTTTGCCACTCTCCCTGAAGGTTAAATATGATCATGTGATTACAGTCTGGCAAATGGAACATGAACAGAAATAATGCATGGGGCTTTCATAATATACCTTTAAGAGAGCAGATTGTCCTTCATTTCCTTTTCTCCCTTTCTTTTTATGGGCTAGGAGCGAGGTGTTGTGGAAGTGAGAAAGTGTTATCATGAGAATACAAATACCCAGAGGACTACAGAACAGTGGAATGAAAAGGACTTAAATCTTGCAAGAATTTCATGAAGCAAAGCTGCCTCCCCTAATCAGAACCATCTATACTGTGAGAGATACAAATAAATCTCTATTTTCTCAGAGACATAGTATTTTTGGCTTATTTCTCACAGCAGCCAAGCCTACACCTAAATATATGATTGTCACTGATTTCAACTAAATGATCACGAAAAAATATATTAGTTTAGGTGATAAGGAAAATGTAAGGCCAATGTAATTTTTAATCTGGACCCTCTGTAGACTCGCTACTATAATAATCTCACAACATATATGATCCTGAACTAATAAATACGATTCAATATCTTAGCTCTAATAACAAATCTATTCTAAATGGCAAGAAAAAGAAATTCATTCACTCCTATTTATTTAAAAAAAACTTGTTTGTAACAAATTTTACATTTACTTGTCCTCTGAGTCTACATAAAGAAAATCAGTTTTCTTTATGTAGACTTTGGTCTCATTGCACAATTTTAAGTTTTTACAAAATGCAATTAAGATTTCCCAGATTTGGATAATATAGACAGGTTTGTTGAATTAAAAATAAAGCACAGATTTCTTAAACATCTATTTCATACAGGCAAGTGTTTGTTAATAAAAAATGAAGGGGTACAGTGTGCTATGATTTATTTTTTTCCTAAGTGCCCAAAGGCTTGGCAAAGTTTAAGGTAAAAACACATTACTAATATCAACTATTAACTTTATATAAACACATTTTCAAGTAATCTGGCAATAAACTGACTGAAAAAATTAGGCTGAGTGCCTTGACCTTAAATTGTAGAGAGCAATAATGTCTGATTGACCATGAGAGAAACAGCAGGAATTTACCAGCTAAGGATTAAAGGAAACCCTATACCATTTGGTAATGGAAATGATAGAGCTGTACAGACTCCTTGAGATTTTTTTTATGATTGTGACATCGGTAGTCTGCTGACTGTGCAAGTCTGTCCGGCCCAACTGTCTGAAGTCTCTCTCTGCATCCCGGCCCTCTTCATGGGTGGGGTCCATCTGAGTAGTCTGTCTTAGAAGAGCTAGGGAACACAGAATCTTATTTTTGGACTAACTTTCTGACTAATATTGTATATATCTTTAAGAACTCTTTCATATCCTGCCTAATTCTAAATAAGCTTTGGAGAGACTCTTGCTCAGGCTTCCCAGTGGTATTACTGTAGTCCTGAAATATACAGTCAAACTACTGATGAATTTTTGAGGAAAGGGGGAAAGGGAAAATAAAGCAAGATAATATTTATAATTCTTTTATTGCTGCACATTAATGGTTCTTTATAAAACCACATTACTGTATAGTCTCACATATGCTAAAAATAACCTTTCAGTGATACAGGTTTTACCTTTCCCCAGGCTACTTCAGAATCCAAATTACTAGGCATTCCTTCAACTGCTGATCTCTTTGTCAATTCCATATCTGTAGCTGCCAGCCATTCCGTCAAGGCATTCATTTCCTTTCGCATCTTACGGGACAATTTCAAGCATTTCTCCAACTGTTGCTTTCTTTCCGTTACCTGAAAAAAATGATAATAAAATGTAATTTGGTTTACTTTTTCGATTCAAGTTTAATTATAGCCACTTAGCTGGAACGTTCATATTTTTGTCATTTTACAATAATCTCTTTCTTACTTTTGAAAAATAATATTTTAGGAAAAAATCATATATTCTGGATATTAATAGTGAATAAATAGTCTAAGGAAGACAAGATCCATTCTCCAAAAGATAGTGCCCTGTACTGGGTAAAAAGAAAAGCTATACTTATTTTCTTTAATATAAATTTTAAAATAATTTATGGCCAATATTTGTAAATAAATAGAATGATGTAAGTCAAACTGAAGATATGACACATTTCTTTTAGGAAACCTTCAGTTATCTGTCATAGAGATGGGCAAGAATGTTCACAATCCTCTATATACAAAAGAGGCTAGCCCTTGCTGGTAAGGAATCAAAACAAACAATATTACTTCTGTCCAGAGGCAAAGGTATTTGTATAATACTTAGAATAGTCAAACTTATTGTCATTGTATCTTTAAACTGTCTTACTTTTGCAGAAAAACAACACAAAGAATAAGTCATTTTCTCCTTAAACATACTTTTATCATCCAACAGGGGCAAAAATTTAATAGCGTTAACAAAATTTTCACTCTCCTTAATAGAGAAAATCATGACTTGATCCTGTGTTCTAGTTCTCAGTGTTTAAAACTAAGACTCTCAAAATCAAATTCTTCCATGTTCTCACACAGAGAATGAACAAATTTGTTTTCTCCACCTACATCTTCTAAGTGAGTCAGTTGTTGGTTTAATAAAAAGCCCAGAATCTCTTTCATAAATATACATATATATGTGCATATACATGTATATTCCAGATGAATAGATATATTCCTGATAAATATATATATTTACATATATACAATATAAATATATTCTGCAACCAAAATAAGAATCCAGCCATAAGCATGAAAAAAATGCCACAGTGAAGACAGGTTAAAAGAATTTTAAATGCTGCAATAAAAATACCCTGAAACTTCGAGATAAATTTCAAATATTCAAAAAATTTTTTAGTTTCACAGAGGCAAACATACATTTAAAAAATGTTTTGTTGCTGAGGCTGTAAATTTATTTTCTTAACATATTTTCCCTCCTATTCTCTCCTTTAGGGAAGTGAAAGCATTTGCCCTTTTGAGTGCAAGGGTTTTAATTGTGTGGGGGAGAAAAAAAATACACTATATGGTGTGTTTCTGTGTATAGTTATTTTTTCTATGCATCGCTGGTAGAAAAAGAATTTCAGATTCAATATTTCAAAGATATTTTATCTTCCCAGAGATAATGCATTAATGATTTTTATTTATTCTATTTTGTTTATATCCAGTTAAATAGATTTTAATAAAACAGGAGACACTGCCATCTTAAGGAAAACGGAGTTTTATACTTTTTTTTTTTTTCTGGTGGAGAAAGAATACATTTAAAAGAGTGCCACCTGCAGCTAGAAAGTTTTCAGCAATCATTGTTCCATGAACACTTACAAATGTAAGTGAGGCTGAAATGAGTATTGAGGCATTGAGTATTTGAGGCTATTTACGTATACTGTCATACAAATTAAAGCACACAGGACCCACACAAGGAATTATAAGTATTATGATACCTAGGGTGCTAGGTGTAATATCTCTCAAGAAAATTAAATAGATTCAGATATATGAAACGCTTCAATTTTTATTCATTGAGCAATTAAGCTAAGTTGGTGATATTAACCAAACCAATAAAACTGTTTTAAGAAAACTGTCAAGGACTGAATTGAAATCCCTCCAAAATGAATAAATTGAAGTCCAAATCCCCTGTGCAACTGTGTCTGGATAGAGGGTGTTCAGAAAGTAATTAAAATGACATGAGATTATAAGGGTGGGACCCTAATCAGTAGAATTGTGGCCTGACTAGAAGAAGAACAAAGAGATTTCTCTTCCTCTTCCTCCCTCTCTCATTCTCTTCCTCCCTCCATCCCTCCCACCCTCTCTCCTCCACCTTGTGAGAACACCGTGACAAAGTATCTGTCTACAAACCAGGAAGAGGGTCCTTACTAGGCTGAAACCTTGATCTTGAACTTCCCAGCCTTCAGAATTCTGAGAAATAAAATTTTCTTATTTAAGCCACCTAGTCTATGGCATTTTGTTACGGGAGCCTGAGCTGACTAATAGCAAAAAGTAATCCATATTGAATTGAGGCTAATGAAATAATACAAATTTTGAAGATGATTAAAATGAAATGGTTTGTATTTTATCTAAAAAGAATAATATATCAAGATATCCTTTATTTCCTTAGATTTCATAAAAAAAAAACCCCACCACTGTTGAAGATGCTTATAAGATTTAAACATGGACAATTTTTTTCTTAGTAAAGGAATACATGACATACTTTTATACGAGAAGAGTTATACATATTCCCTTTATCATAAGTGTTTCTAAATCTTTATTTCAAAAATAAATGTCTGCCCTACATTTTTGTGGTGTTCTGTCATCCTACGAAAGCTAAGTATGATTTCTTAGTAATCGTTCATTTTGCTTTAATGATATTATAAAGTCCCAAATGGTTAAATAAATATATACTTCCAAATATATTTTTTCAGGGATAAGTCGGTCTTTACATCTTCATTAGAATCACTCACTACTTAATAATAATCAACTCAGGGCACTAACTGCCTTCTAATGTCATTTTTACTGTGTTAAATTCTATAAGATTTATTCTCCATTATTTTAAATTTACTCTTGCAAAGGCAAAGACTTTGTGCAAATTCCAGGCAAACAAAAGGCCCAGGCAATAATTTAAATTTGAAAAAGCGAATTATCTTTCAAAATATGTGAAATATAAATTAGGTTTTTAAAATATAAAAATAAAGACTGTCAACTAATATAGATGGTTTTTTTAGATTTCCATGTGAATCTAAAATTCACTCTCTCTCAGTACTAAGTAATTTGCAATTTGTAGCTTCAAGACGTAACTTTCAATCTAATTTTAGGTGAAATATGAGAATTCTACCCCTGAATGGCTACTTTTGACAGCATTTATGTTTGTGTCTAAGATGGAATGACAATTTTCTCATTGATATAGTTATAGTCAGTAAGGTTGGAAACCTGACCCATAAAAATACACTTTTCTCCCCTTAGGTCTCAGTAAAGCTCTTTCTATGTAGAATGTATCAACTCAATTGTACCTAAATATAAGTAGGTATATTAGTTTATAAAATTTACCAGCCTTTGAGTCATCACAAGTAAAAGTGCACAATGAAAAGAAGAAGCAAGTTTAGAACAAAGAAACGCTTTTAGCAGTATCTGATGGACCAATAAAAATTTTGCTAAGCTTTACATATTTTTTAATGTAGACTGGAAAGAAGATCTTCACTGATTAGTTACTGCTTCCTAATAAGAATTGCACATGGGACTACATCTATCTCTACCTTTGTCTATGTATGTATGTATGTATCTATGTATCCATGCATCTATCTACTGAGAGTAAATGATTTAGGACTTTCTGAGACATTAATTTTACATAATTACTGCTTTTTACTTTACAATTTATAAGGAAAGAGGGAAGTAGCTAGTGCTTGTCATTTCGACACACACACACCTTTGCCCCCAGCTCATTATACTGCAATTTCAAAGCAGTTACTCTTTCATCAAGCTCCTTAGGGTTTTCCGTCTGCTTCTTCTGTACAATCTGACGTCCAGTTTTGATCACCATTTCCACCTCAGACTTCACTTCACTCAGACTTTTATATAAGTTCTAGATTAAAACAGAAAACAAAACATAGTAATAAGCAAGTGTCTAACTCATACTATTTTTAATAAAAAGATATGGGAGTAGAGAGCATCTGAGTTACTCTTCCGTGGTTACAGTTTTAATGGAGTAGCATTTTGCAGCTGTGATCAATAACCAGTGTTTGCATTTTCTCTTGACTTAACTCTTCTATTTATATGTATACATACAGACACGCATATTGTGTAGTTACCTTTACTAAAGTAAGAACATGTCTTACATACATCTTATTCTTCATTTCAAGTTTATAAAGATCATTTCTAAAAGTTATATGATTTCTATTTTAAATGTTATACTTATATAATTCTAGTTATATAAGTTTCAAAAATTTCACTTACTCATTCACCAGGTACTTATTGAGTGCCTCCTTATCCTAGACAGTATTTGAGTCACTTAGACAATCAATGGTGGCCAAGTCAGACACGTTCAGTATTGTTCTCATGGTGCTTACCTTTCAGTCAGGATGAAACATCTTAATTTCCAGATCATATTTTTAATATATATTAAACCATATATAAGGAGAGAAGGTAATTTTAAATATATTAATTATATTATACACATTTATTTTCTTGATGGGATTGATCAATTAAAGGTAGATTGATAGAAAATACTATGAAAAACTCACATGTATACAACAAATATAAAGAAAACATATACTGGTTCACAAAAGTATGTTGCCATAACAAAGCCTCATGAAACAAGTGTCATAGTCTTCCCTTGTAGTTATTTTTCTCAGAATGATATGTGTGTTTGAATGTATGTATGCATGAATGCACATGTGTGTATATATGTATGCATGCATATGTAATAATTTACATTATACTTTGCTGCATTAAACTGTTTAGCAATGAGTCTGAACAACAACCACTTATTTTATTGGTACTAAGAAATAAAGTTGCTAGTAGGTAACTTCTGTTTTGGGGGAGTTAGGACAAATATTGGGTTTGCTCTTTCTTTTCAGTTTAACATCTATGTTTAAAACAAAATATTCTGTAAAGGCTAAGCAATTATCTTATTCATAAAGTCTACATACATAATCTATTTCCACCTTAATCCTCCCTTTGATGATTTCTTGATGTTATTATTTCTTTACTAAAAATTGTGAGTTCTTTCTGAACTTTCCAGATGATTTTTTTTTTACTTCATTTACTTCTATCTTAGGACTTACAAATATATCTGGGTATTTAGAATCATTTAAATCATTAATTGTCTCACTGGGAATCAACTCTTGACTTCTTGGAATCAGATATTTCCAAATGATTTACTAATTTCTATAATATTTACATTTTTATTTAAGCATAGTTGATTTACAATATGTTAGTTTCAAATGTATAGCAAAGTGATTCGGTTACATATACGTGTGTACATGTACACATATAGTTATATATAATGTATAATTCTTAGGGTTCTTTTTCATTATAGGCTATTACAAGACATTGAATATAGTTCCCTGCACTATAGAGTAGGTCCTTGTTGCTTATCTATTTTATACATAGTAGTGTCTATCTTTTGATCCCAAGATTCTAATTTATCCCTTCCTCCTTTTCCCCTTTGGTAACCATAAGTTTGTTTTCTATGTCTGTGAGTCTGTTTCTGTTTTATAAATAAGTTCATTTGTATCATTTTTTTTGATTCTACATATAAGTGATATCATGTGATATTTGTCTTTTTCTGTCTGATCTGCTCAAATGATTTACTATTTACATTTTTAAAAATCTTAGTGATTTAATAATGAAAGTTCAAAGTACTGATAGCCATTAACAGCATGCCATTAAATAGACAGAGAAAATATTTGTCACTAAGAAACGAAAATGGTCTTTATATTTGTTTGTGTTCATATCAGTAAAACTTTTTTTTAACAGAACAAACATTTCTTAAAGCCAAAGTCCATGATTACAGTATATGCAATAGAACATCTTAAGTAATGAAAAAATATAAAAGTGGTAAAGAAAAGATACCCTTACAGAAGGATGACTTGAACTGGTCCTGACATTTAAACCAGAACCAGAAACAGATTGAGCAACTACCTTGAGCTGTTTCGTCTGTACTGAATCAGGGTATAGTAACACCTGGGTGTAAGTAGGGTTTTTTCCAGTTCACAGTTACTATCAGGCAAGTTTTATGAAGTACCATTAGAGACCTGTTCCTAGAAGAGAATGAACAGCTCTGCCTTAGCGATTCTATTTAGCCATAATGACAATGTACTTGGGTTATTTCCTTTTCAATTTTTTTTTGTAAAATTTAAGATGAGATATGTTTTCATGTATTCCTAATGTTATTCATCTAATATTAGCTAACAGCCATGTATAATGTGATTCAAAATTTCTTTAGGGGTGAGAATATTTATAATAATGAGGCCACTAAAATGCAGCCTCTATTATTAAGCAAAATTACTGAACAAAAAATACTTCATAATTTTTCACAAAGAAAATTTTTGTTAAAAAAAATGGTATTTTCCCATTCATAATGATACGACTAAAATGAACCTCAGGGTTTCTCTTCCGTTTATGTTATGGAGTAGAAGCAGAAATACTACTTAAACAAAAAGTACTAAATAGACCTATTTATCTTCCTTTTAATGTTAATGGCATTCAGTGTTTTTATTTTCTGTGAATGTTCACCCTGATACTACATAGTACACATAGATTTATAATAATACTTATATTACTGTAGTAGATGACCACATAATTTAACTTTATGTTATGAGAGGACTTGGTGAATTTTCAATAATTGCAACAAATTGCTGCTGGAAATCCCCATAGTGAAGATTTACACTACAGGCTAATTATACCTTCCATGCCTCTTTATTCCGACTTTGTAGTCTGGCAGTATTTCAGTCTATTTCCAGCCCTGATATTTCATGGAAAGATGCTAGGGTTTGGAGTAAGCGTGCCTAAATTGGAATCCTGCTTTTGCCCTTCACCAGCTGTTTGTCTTTAAATTCTCTCCTTTAATCTGTGGACTTGAGAATTAAAGGTGACTTGTGTGGATCACTTAGTTTCCAGGGCCCTCATTTCTAGAATGGTTTTTATCATTGAAGGTACTGTTGTTGTTGCTGTTTCCAGAATAAGATATTTCTTTTCAGGGTTTCCATTTAAAAACACATTCAGAATCCCATAAGAATTAGATACAGGCAATTTCCTTTGTATTCTGCACAGTACTTAAGAGAATTATAAATTAAAAAAGGACACCTATTGAAGAGGTATTAAGTGGTTACTCTTTCAGTAATAGTTCTTATCTCTCAATACACCCGTGGTCATTTTTATTCTTACATCAACTACTTAATAAGGAAAGTCAAGGAGTAGCTGAATATTTGCCATCAGAAATACATACCACACAATGATTTAACTGTGACTGTACTACTTCCTGTTCAACGCTCTTTGTTTCCAATGCAGGCAAGTGCATCTTCACTTCATCTAAAATCATCTTACTTTCCTGTAGACGCTGCTCAAAATTGGCTGGCTTCTGGAATAATCGAAACTTCATGGAAACTTCTTGCAATTTTTTCTGTGAAGACAATGTAAAAGAAAGCACCGATTTAATTTTGCCTTCCAAACAATAACCAGCCATATTTCTGTTAATATATTTTCCTTTATTCTGGAAGACAGACAAGAATAACAATAAAAACAAAAGCATCTTTTTCTTCATTTGTCTGGCACAAAGAATACATACATTTGGGAGAAGAATTCAGTAATTATTCTTAATATGGTCCTAAATAAAAGATAATTTATTAATCTACTTTATCCTTAAAACGTACAATTCAAAATAGCCTGTATTATTTATACAGCACATTGTAGTTTTCAAATAATGGCTTTAATCTCAATTTGGTAATAAGCAAGTTATCTAAATTAGACTATATTTTAATGCTACACTAAAACAAGCTCCTTAGTTAAGGCAATAATATGTACCTGTGCCACTTCAATCTGAGAAAGTACCCTTTGGGCAGCTTCCTTTCCCTGGTAATGTTTCTTCATTTCTTCTAAACTGATCTCATGACTTGTCAAATCAGATTGGATTTTCTGTTGGGAGGACAGCATTATTAGTCAGCAGGCTCTGCAAGTTATTGCACAGAACAACTCACTTTCCAAGGAAATGGAACTCAGAAACTCTCTCAAAACATTATTACAACTTACCAAAAGTTATCAAAAATGAAATGACTTATTTATCTCCTATTTGGGTTATTATAAAAAAGAAATTATCCTTTTGAATCAGTGGTAATGAACAGCTATTTCAGATATCATTTTCAGCAGGAAGTATCTATTTATATTTAATATGTGAAATTGATATTCTTTTATCTTTGAATTTACACCCAAATCTGACCAAAGACAAGATATTAACCTTTATAAAAAACCTGTGACAGCAATAAGAAATAATGAGAAAGCTGTAGGTGGACAATATTCCTTAATAGTGATCTTTACTCAGAAATTCTATGCCATATTTCAGTTAAATTTCAGGGAAGCTATGGATCTAGGAAAGGGAAGTTAGATGCCTCAACTGGCCTGGCTTTTTGTCTGATAGATACTTGACAACTTCCTACAGAGACTGATTTTTGAACTTTAAATAATTATAAATATTTCTATATTGAGCAAAGATATTTGATCAAGCTCTATGTAAATGTGTATATTTGACTTATACACTTCTTTTTTTTGGGGGGGAGGTAACTAGGTTTTTCTTTTTTTTAGAGGAGATACTGGGGATTGAACCCAGGACCTCATGCATGCTAAGCATGTGCTCTACCACTTGAGCTATACCGTCCCACCAACTTACACACTTCTGAGGCAGTTACAGGAGTACGTCAAATCCTGTAGTATACAGATACCAACACAGTAAATTCATTCATTTATTTCTATCAGATCCAGCAAAAATCAGCTTCTGGTCAAATTATTCTAATTTAAAATTCAGTCATTGTCAGATTATCATAGATAAGTTAGAGAAGAAGAAATTAATTAACTTGTAACACTGGGCCCGTAAAATTTTTATGCAAAACACTTTGTATAATGCTTATTAGTATAACCTAATTTATACCAATTGTACTCATTCTGGTACATATTACTAGAAAATAACATCAGTTTGCTTAGCAGTTACCAGAGACAACTACAGCCCTGAAATGAGTAATCAGAATTATCCCAAGAAAACAAGTGGTGAAGGAACTACTTAGAGTACAAGGTTATAAATGTACATATAAACTTAAGCATTATTTCTCAGCCTATCAATCCTAACAATTATAAAGGCAAAGTAATTATGACTCAAGTAATTAGAATTCTGGTTTAAAATAAAGAAGAGCAAAGACTCATGTAAATGCATATTATTATTATTATTATTATTATTATTATTATTATTATTATTATTATTATTATTATTATTATTTTACTATATAGAGTATCTTCAGTGGTTGAATTACTACATTGCATAGAAAATAGTGGTATGTACCTATTCTCCAGGATCCATAGACTTTAGAGGTTAGGGATCAATTTAAGTGCATAATATTTTTCATAGCCTTAGAAATACTAAGGAATCTACAAATTTAATGGCATAAACACAGGAGAGTAACACTTAATAGGGGAGTTAAGAGATACAATAGGAGAGGTAATGTTAAAGTAGAACTCTGAATAAAGAATAAGCATTGCTGGGAGTAGCAGATGCTTTAGGAGGTTTATGGTCACGACTTCTAAGGTCGAAGATGTCACTCATCTCTTTGAGGGAGACTGACCCCCTCAATACGGTGGGTCAATAACAACCAAGTCTCTGCTACATAACTCTGGCCACTCCCAAGTTATGGATCATTAGAACATGAACAATGCTTGTGCCCAGGTCCATCAGATTCCCTCTCAGAACTGACAGGAGAAAGTCTAGTCAAGCTCTGTGGGTGCTTAGAACTCTGTCAGGTATGCTAAGAGACTGTGCTTAAGTTCCTAATTTGCATGTTCCATTTAAGAATAGCAAAGGTCCATGACCAGAGAGAAAATAAGAAAGAGATGCATAAAAAGAGAGGAAGAAACAAAAATACTGATGGCTTTCAATCATAGGCTGAAATAGATGGCACCTATCAAAGATGGCTGCAACCATAGTGCTCATACCACATGCTCCTCTTACCATTCCCCCATTAAGAGGTGGAGCTTATTTCTTCACTCTTTAAATCTAGACTGTCTTGACCAAAATAACAGAGCAAAAGTAATGGTCTACCACTTATAAGAAAAGCCTTTAACTGGGCTAGCAGCTTCCACTTTTGCCTTTTTGGAACGCTCACTTTTAGGATACTCCCTCTTAGAACTCATGTGACAAGCTCTGAAAAGCCTAAGCTACATAGAGAACTGTGGGGAAGTGTTTCAGTAAACAATCCCAAGTGAGCTTTCAGCTTACAGTGAGGATCAACTGCTAGACATGTGTGAGCCTTCTTGGACGTCCAGCCCTTTTGAGCTTCTAAGTCACTGTTGTACCGGCCAACAAATGCCCACAATCACATAAGACACCCCCAAGAAAGAACCAGCCAGTTGAGTCTTTTCAATCCACAAAACCATTAAAGAAAATGACAATTTGCTGTTGCAAGTAAGCAAAACACCGGTTTACATTCCCCTCTTGAGTCAAAACTGTATTCTTCCCTTTAGTTTCTGTGAGACATCCCTGTGTACTTTTGACCAACTCCCCTCTCTCATTTTTGTTTTTGCTTTAGTTATTTCAGTTTTGTTACTTGTGCCAAAGCGTCCTAAAGAGTATACTGGATATGCAAGGAGATGAAAGTTTTAAAAACAAAGGAAAACAAGGTGTAGCGATGAAGCACTGAAAAGCATGAAGAGTTTGGGAGACCTAAAATAATGCAAAGAGAATGAATGTACATCTGCAAAAATGGGTTGGAATGTGGTATTAAATAACCTCCTGTCCTAAATGAAGTTTCCAGTATTTTTAATATGAATATAAAGTTTAAAATTCTAAATGGATCAGAATCACAGATATCACAGATAATAGTTTTACTGCTAATACTTAATCTCAAAATTAAGGCAATTTGTAATGAGAGAATTCTTCTGTAAATTCAATAATGCTTTGATTTGTATTTATTAATTATCATATATAAGTACATATTTGTGTATCTTTTTTTTTCAAAAAGCAGTATTGATTTTAGTGTACTCAAACATTAGAGGGAAGTAGAAACAGAGGGCCAGGAGAGAACCATGGAGAACACGGGAACTGAAGGGATGGTAGAAGGAAAGAACTAAAGAAAGAGAAGGAAAAGTCTAAGAGAAGGAGAAGACGAACAACCAAGAAAGAGAGTGCCGCTGAGATCAAGTGACATGAGAGTTTTAAGAATGTGGGAGAGGTCAGCAATATCAATTTTAAGGCAGATTAAATGAGATAAGGACTAATAAGTGCATATTAGCTAGTCATTCATCACTATAGCTTGAATAGAGTCAGTGAATTGCAAGGGCAGAAAATAGGTTTTCAAAGGTTGAAGCCTGATTAAGGATAAGGAAGCACTCTTCTAAAAATAGTTTAAATCATTTTGGAAGACTTTTGTCTTTCCACATAATGAAATTTAGGTCAATGAGAATTCAACATGTATTAAGGCCATGTGAAAGGAACCATGGATGAAGTATTTAGAAAAAAAGATAACTGATTAGAAAAACTCCATGGGAAATAAGAGGAAATTGAGAGAAGGGCAAAGGTCAATAATCAATGGAAAATAGTGAGGTAGAGAGACGGACCTTTTTCAGAAGCCAAAGGTAAGACATACAGATCATCCTGGTTGTGGAGAAGCAGGAGGTGGAATGCGTCTTACTTGATATGCCCTGGGAATCAGAATAATGTTAAGAGAAATCTGGATTTAAATTTCTGGACTCAAACTTGCCATCTGGGCAGAACACCAAACTTTTCCAAGCCTCAATTTTCTCATCTCTAAACTGAGGGTGATAATGACAAGCCAGCAATGAAGTATTATCATAATGTGTAGGCAGAGTATCCTAGAAAATTCTCATGTCTGCAGTAGACAACTACACTCGTTTTGGTAAAAAAGATTAGATGTGATGGTATATGTAAAATACCTGCTCAAGCTGTCTATACAAATATCTACTCAAAAATTGTCAATGTCATTATACATCATTTGTTTATAAGCATGAGCTCTTCGTTATCTGGTAGGAATGAGAGAGGAGAGGGTCAAGGAGGAGTCAAAAGGAAAGTGATGAAAGTTGCACAGCCATTAGAAAAACTGGGAAAGGAAAATGATGAGGGAAAAATTAAAGAGATATTCAGAGAGAGCAGAGGGCCCAAATTATACATCCTTAACACTGTCTGCCCACATGTTTTTTAAACTCATTCATCCATTCAGTACTCAAGATATATATAGCAGAGGAAAAAGTGAAATATACACATAGTCTTTTATACTAGCAGGGTGAGAGAAGAGCACTGAAGGAAGTCATCATTTTAATCATCACCAAAGCAGACATCTGTGTGACCTTATATACCAACAGTTCATATAAATTCATTTAATTACCTAAGGTAAGTATTTACCACCCTTATTTACAATGACAAACGAGGGTAGAAAATGTTGACATATCCTAGGTAACGTTAGGAAGTAGCAAACTCCATGCCCTTTAAACAACTATACTACCTCTTAAATTATTAGAAAAATAAAAGTATCTTCCAAATGGACATTTATCAGAAAAAATACATTTAATCTTATTTGTATACTAATACTGTTTAACCTATCAATTCAAGAAGGAAATTTTGCATCTACGACCCAACTCCACACAGTGGAACAAAATCAGTGATCCTATTCTTAAGGAATTCCTGTAGCAGAGAGACAGAATATAGAAATTACAAAGCAGAAATATGAGCAATATAATAGAAAAAATCATGCTATGAGATATAAGGGAAAGAAATACTCACTTCCATTACAGAATCTGGCAAAGTTTTAAAAAATTAGCACAACTTAAGTCCCATATGGCTGATAAGGGGTTTTTGGAAGGGTAGATAAGACAATAAGAAAATGAGATTTCATTCCAGGTTGTGACAACTAGGAAAGACTGTGTTTGGAGTATGCACAGCGTGTAGACTTAGTTTCATGGAATGAAGAACTGGATGTGGGTGGAGTAAAAATGACTATTTAGAGGAGGAATGAATGTGAAGCTTTGAACATTAAGTTTCAGGGTCAGACACCTGTAAAAATTCTTCTACAAGAGTGTTTTAATTTTCTATTTGTAAGTTTGTTTTGTTCTGTTTTCCTTAAAAACTGCCTCCTCAAAACTACCTCTACTGATGTGGCATTACAAAACAAAGGCAAGATAACTTAAGCGATCATCAAAACACAGCTCTTCTGATGATAAATTCCACATTTTTCCAGATGAGCCATACTGTTGTCATGACTTACGATATAAACAATAGGAACAACAATGAGTACAAACACACAACCAAAAACTTCACTTTTATCTGTCACCAGGGAATGTGACGGACCACATAACATGTGAAAGTAAAGTTTGGTAATTTGAAACTTTCAATGCAAAGCATTACATGCACTTTGAAATGTTCATATTTAAATCAAGCAGTTAGACTGTTGAGAGGATGAATTTCTGTACTCTTAGAAAGGTCACCACTACTAAAATCATTAATTGAAAAAAAATGATGGCTGAAAATCAATTGAAATTGAGATTTTTATCTTAATTTATAGGTAGCCTTTCTAGAAAAATTCTCATATCTATAGTACTGTTCCAATAGGAATAGAGATAAAAATTTCTTTATAAATTAAGTAGAGTATGCATGAAAAGAGCCCAGTGGTCAGAAAAAGAAAGAAAAATACCATATGATATCACTTATATGTGGAATCTAAAAAAAAAAGACAAACAAACTTATTTACAAAACAGAAATAGACTCACAGACATCGAAAACAAACATGGTTATCTGGGTGGAAGGGGGCAGGAAGGGATAAATTGGGGGATTGAGATTTGCAGATACTAACTACTATATATAAAATAGATAAACAGAAAGGTCCTACTGCATAGCATAGGGAACTATATTCAATATCTTGTAGTAACTTATAAAAGAATATGAAAATGAATATATGTGGGTTCATGTATGACTAAAGCATTATGCTGTACACCAGAAATTGATACAACATTGTAAATTGACTATACTTCAATACAAATATATACATACATACACACACACACACACACACACACACACACACACACACACAAAAGAGCCCGGGGGCTAAATGTATTTTGGAAATTAAGGATAAACATGTGTCTGTAATACAGAGCTTTTCAGAATATTTTATATATTAATATGCACTGTCATATTCAAAAGGAGAGAGTTTTTGCTCAAATTAACCGTTTGCTTTTTTTGGTAGAGTATATCATACAAGTAGATTTGGGAAAGTTATCTTATATACTTAATAAATATATTCAGTGGCAATTCAATGTATTATTCAAGTTATAAAATTTTAAAAATGGATATGTATTTCTAATCGATTCTGCTTTGAGAAGGCTGTATAATATGCATCACACTTAAATTTAGCTAGCACCCTTACAAATTAATTCTACAATTCTTACTTTCAACTGATACTTCACTTTTAGTTTGTATTTAGAATATCTTCTATCACCTACTTTATTTAAATTCATCAGGTTATTACTCTGGAACCACATAATTTAAAAATCTTTATCACTGTAGGGTAGGCTGTGAAATAGATAAGCTATGTGTTTAAATAAGAGAGTATTATGGAAACTTCTAGGCAAAAGGGAGAATCTCCTATTTACCAATTCCTCTAAAAAGACAAACATTACAATCATTTTTCCTGAAGTTATGAATAGACAATAAAAAAAATAACATTTAAAAAAGTTTCATAATATAGAAGCAAACACTGGGAATGGAAGATTTCATCTAAAGGGTAAGGATTTCTACTGTTGGCTACCAGATTTGTAAGACATGCTAAAGATCTAAAGAGTGTACAATCTGAGTTCTATTTTCACCTAAGATATACATCTACCAGAACATGGATAAGAGTTTCAAGAAAATAAACAACAGATCTTATGAAATTGTCAGCTTGGCTTCATGTAACATTAGTAATTTCCAAAAGAAACAAAAACGAAAGGAAGTACCAAATGAGAGCCCCTAATTTGGAATACCCATGTATGCTCTAAAAGGAGTTCTCAATCCAACACCTCTCAGTATCACTAGATTTTTTTCATAAAAGTGAAATAATATAAAGCAAATTACATCATCATGCCATCAGCAAAAATGACATTTGACAATATAGTAATTATCCTCATAACTAGCATTATGTATTGAAAGTAGGAAACAACAATGGAAATGAAAATAACCATTTTTCCATTAAAGATGGTAAAGGGCAAATTATAAAACTAAAAATCAATCAAACATTAATGACATTTCCAATATAGCACTTTACAATTAACCGAGCAGAGAGCAGGGCTTTTTATGATGATTTACCTCTTCAGACCATTCTCATGTATCAAATGAGTAACAGAAAATGTCAGGCAAAATTAAGCTGCAACTGTTTAAAGTATTTAATGGAATAAAGGAAACTTTATATCAAATAATTATTGAAACTTTTCTGATGTCAAATAAAGAAAATGAGTCCGAAGAAAATAACTAAAATATTTCAGAAAGGAAAATATTATAAGATGTCATGTTAAGACTATGAATGGAGAAATTTAACACTGTGAGGTAAGTAATTTTTATACAAATAGTAATTTGGATATTGCATGCTCAAAAAAGGGAAATGGCTGCCCCATATATAACACATACTCACAAAATTAAAGGAAGAAAGTATACTAAAGGATCTTAGATAATTTGTACTTTTAAAACACAGGAGACATGAAAAAAAAAGTAATCTTTTGCATCTTCTGCAACTCTTGCTTGTTCCTATTTCCCACACTATTAAACACATAAAAATAAAAATAATAGTCATTCTATATGGGAAGTAAGCATTCCTATAGAGTAACACATAGAGGCAGTATTTCAGTGTTAGAACAGATTTATAATTGATTGCACTGTATTTATCATTATATCTACATTGCTGGGTAAAAGGAAAAGAAAATATTTCTGCTATGGTTATGCTGAGTTTGACATTGGAACCCAAATATATGTAACAGTTCTCCATTTTCTTGCTTTGTGGATAAAGTATTTCATTATTACATAAATCCTGAATAAATTCCCCTATGCGGTTTATACTGCCTAATTCATAAATCAATGAAGTAGGCTATAAAGTTAGATTGCTCTGAGTAGTTTGCAATCAAATGTTCCTATTTACACTATAAAAGTCTTTTTTATTCCATAATGGAATCATAAGCTTAATCTGATAGACCAAAATATGCATTTAGGTCTTTATTTTTTAAGCCATTGATTTTGATAGCTTGGAATGCTTCCATTAAACTATAGCCAAATATATTTAACGTGAGTTAGCAGATTTGCTTCAGTAAACACAGGAAGACCTCAATTATGAATTATTTTTATGTGCGGCTAATGTAATCATCTTGAATTAACAGCTTTCTTTAGCAAAAAGAAGATCCCTCTTTTCTATTTATTGATACTAAGTTTTAACCACATTGTCAATGGGATAGAAAAAAGAGTTGGAAGGAAGACATGTGGTCTGTAGTAAGCCTCAAATACCCAAAAGTCCTAGCTTGATGAGCAAAATACAGGAGCACTTTTCTATGCTGATTATGAGGTCCTCTCCTTTGATGACACTTTGTTTCCTAGATTGTTCTATTTCTCCTCTCTACTCATGGACATAAATCTACTATGTGGGACACGAGGTTGTAAAAGATGGGATAAGGAATCTGAGGGACAAAAGAGATAGAGCAGGTTAGTTACTGCTGGCCAGGCAACCTCACTGCTTCTTGTAATTTCAGTAATGGGGTCATGTTCTCCTCTATAAAACGTGCATCATCAGCACATGATGACATTAACAGGTACCCATGTTAGATTGTTCTTACATATTGGTGATACAAAATATGAGATTTCTGGAAAAGAGGGAAACATACAGATTGAAGTATCTTTGTAATTTTAAGAATTACAGGCATTTAAGTGGCTATTTAGACATAGTTATCATGGCTCCTATTAGGGACATATCCAAACTAGGTGGCACAATAACCTATGTGGAATTAGAGGGAAAAAAAAGAAGAAAATAAGAAAAACAAGCCAAGTTCATCTTCAAACATCCATTCTGAAAATTCTATTTGTCTAAGTTCATTCATTCATGAATGACTTCTCAGCTATGTTTTCTTTCACTCATTTCCCATAATAGAAAGGGAACAATCAAAATAGGAGAGAAAGCTACCAGAATCTGATTTCCACCTCAACTCCCTCCTCTTGAAAACCTGATAAAGCCATAGGTGAGAATCTTTATCAAAAACTGGTGAGAAGTGTGATGTGAAAAAAAAAAAAAAAGACAGGAGCAATTCAGTCATTACCAGTAATGAACTATCACCAGTTCTCACCCTTAGCTGCACGTTAGAATAACTGGAGGGAGTGGTTTCCAAAAGTTCTGACGACTGTGTCCACCGAGAGATTGTGATGTGATTGGCCTGAGGTGCACACTGGGGTACTTGGAATTTTCCTCCCAGACTTTGAGTGATAAAACTATATCTCTGTATTTCACTATGTTCTTCAGGAAAATTAAGGAGTAAACAACTCCATTCATGCCATGTGTTTATCTGCTGTTATATAATTTGATGATTTTATCCTCTAAAGATGTTTCAAAGAAACATAGTTTTTTTTTGTATTTTAATCATACTACTTTTGAAATACATCTTCAAATCCTGATTTCTATCTCTAGAAGATAAATTTTTATACCTAGAAGACCTTTCTCCATTTGTTTTATTTTACTTGAATTAGTAAGATGTCATCTTAATTCTGTACTTTAATAAAAACCTCCCTTTAAATGAGCTGGCACTGGACAGCTGATGCTGTGGTCAAATGATTTAAGAATTTGATTTGGTTAAGAGTCATTTTTTGAAATAAAACACTTGGATCAACCTATGCTCCGATATCCTAGCAGTAAGCAGTGTTACTGTGTAAAAGGTTAAACTTTACTCCTGTAAGCTCATGTCACTAAATTAAAAAGCAAAATATTTTTAACCAGATTTAGAATCAGAAGGCCCAGATAACTGGTCATTTAACAAGCTGAAAAAGTGAGAAGCTCATTTTTGCCCTACAGTTATAAATGCAAATAGAATGCAAGGAAGTACCTTGATCTATATCTAATTTTATATATGAGTATACCCTTCAAAATGTTACACACATTACATACATTTCCTAAATACTGCATTTTTTTTTACACTTGAGAATCTTAAATCACCTCAAAAGGCATAAAAAGGAGACTCTTTTTTTTTAACAGATTTAAATTTAGTAGTAAAACTGCCAGTGTGCCACACGGTGGAGTCAGACATCCACAAATCTGTGAAGCCAATTATGTGACAAGACATCTGAGCACTTATGGTGAATGGTTAACACCATTCACTCTGTCTTGCTTCTCCACGATCTATTAAAACAAGTACTCAGTTTCTGAAAACGTAACCATTAGCTCACTAATCTTTTAATTAGCAACGACCTTTTTTTTTTTCAAATTTATACAAACACATTGTGTGTAAATGTTCGTTTATACAAAGTGTTGAAGCTAGCCCTGATTATATATACTTATAAAAATGTCATTTGGGTGACATTCTTAGTAGGTTCTTTGTCTGACACACTGAGCTTAAGTTTTTATTGCACAGAAAACCCCTTTAATCTCTCCTTGTTTCTTTCAAGGGAGTTTCAAATTGAGCTGCAGGAAATGCAGTCCTTGAAGTATATCTGAGTACTGGATAATTCTGTTCCAGAAAACAATTCACTTTGCTGTCATCTTAAAATAAAATCTTAGAGAAGAAAGTTTAAATAGCTTTGGGGTGGCTTGCACTTTCTAGTATTATATATTACCATTTGGGGAATTCAAAGTCAAGAATTAACTTAAAAATGCAGGTACAATCAGAAGTGTAGGGAAAATGGATTTGAGCTTGTTAGTACTCTAAAATCTCTTTTTTCAAGTAGATCTGCAATTTCTAAATATACTTGTGTGCTGTTATCTGTAAATTTTGAACCATTATAATTAATATTTTTACTATAGCTTTTTTTAATTTGAGGAAACCAAGCAAAATTTTTATATTACATTATTAAAAACTAGTATGTTATAGCCATGTTTATAGAATCATACATGCATATCTGAAATTAAAAAAGCACTCACAGTAAATAAGCTTTTCAGCTAAACAAGATTTTTTTCTAAAAGTTTCCATTTTTTTCCTAAGAAAATAAGAGCTTTTGTCAATCTCAAATTTGCTACTCATTGTTTCATTCTACAAGCCTCAAAAGTAACTCTATATATTTTATAGTGCAAATATCCAGTTTTAATATTTAGTGTTTATACTGTTCAGAATTTCCTAATTACATTCAGAAAGTTATGAGCAGTCTTTAATCAAACATTCCTCCAAACTCATGTTACTAAATTTAAAAAAAATAAGCAGTTCTACTCTGCCTTTAGTTTATAATCATGTAGTTCTTCTCAATTGAGTAAAAATGTCCCATTCCTGTCATGCATATTTCTAAAATCTGTCTATAAAATTTTGTTAGTGATTCAAATTGGAACAGTCTTGGAAGTAGTTAATCCCAGATAACTTGACTAGACTATGTAAGTTTGAAGAAATGTACATACTGGGAAGGTTATATACTGCCCCAGGGAAAAACTATCATGAGAACTTTAACATCAGGATTCACCCCAAATGTCACTTTCTTCATCTCCTATTACAATAGTCAATAGGAGCCCCTCTACCCAAGACTGTTTAAGTCTATCCAAACTACCTGTACTCGGTCTATCTCATACTCTCAGGGACTTTCCTTGTCAAACTTAGACAATATGGTAAACTAACCCATGCTATTGTGTATACTGATTCTCTGAGCACCAATTTAACTGTGATTCACTGTACTGTAATTGCATCTTAACCATAATTTATAAATCCAATATTTTACCCCCGAATTTATTTTGACACAAAAATATTCAGGTATTTCCACCTATCAGTAAAGAGAGGGCCTTGGGGATGGACAGATAACCTAATGCCTGTCATACCATAGCATATTGGTCTGAGTTATTCTTGGGTGTTGGGTTCATAATACGCATATAAGATTTGAAAAGTAGATACATTACCTTACTACCAGAAAACCGTAAAGGCATTTAAATAAATAATACAAATGATACTTTGCATACATGTAAATATTATTTAAAAATAGAAAAACAGCATTTTCAAATTACTTCCAAAGGTGAAAGGTAATTTAGATATAGCCTGAATTAACTCAGTATAAAGTTGACTTAGATTTATTTTCATTACCATTTAACTCCCATTCTAGTAAAAAAACTACTTTAACACATTTCATAATTCAGAGTGAGTAGGTTGAATGTATATGTGTGTGAGTATACAGGAGTATACAGAGTAGCATTAGTAGTAGTAAAATGCAAATTCATATCTCTTTCTTGTTATTAATGACTTGTAACACATTAAACACAGAATATAGAGATCATATGACTTCTGATTCCAAGATAACAAAGATGAGTTGATAATAAAGTATTTGAGGCTGCATTTTATTGTACATTTTCTTTACAATTTATATTGCTATGGTTTCCCTCGAGCCAAGTATAGCTTGAAAATATTGATGAAAAGAAAATTTTAGTGTGCTATTGTCCCTGTATTTTAAGTGTCCCTACTTCAAATTCTTCCATTATATACATTTAAAAATAAATCTCAGTAGAATACTAAAAAATAAAATAATGTCATTTGCAGCAACATGGATGGACCTGGAGGTTGTCATTCTAAGTGAAGTAAGCCAGAAAGAGAAAGAAAAATACACTGTGCTATTGCCTTTATGTGGAATCTTAAAAAAGAAAAAGAAAAAAAGACACAAATAAACTTATTTACAAAAGAGAAACAGACTCACAGACATAGAGAACAAACTTATGGTTACTGGAGGGTAAAGGGGGTAGGAAGAATAAATTGGGAGTTTGATATTTGCAGATACTAACTACTATATATAAAATAGATAAACAACAAGTTTCTACTGTATAGCACAGGGAACTGTATTCAGTACCTTGTAGTAACCTATGATGAAAAAGAATTGAAAATGAATATATATATCTATATGCATGACTGAACTATTATGCTGTACACCAGAAATTGACACAACATTGTAAACTGACTATACTTCTATAAAAAAGAAATATAATGTTGTATATATTGAAGCTTATATAACATTATAAGCCAATGTTACCTCAATAAAAATCTTTTTTAATTCTTTTGAAAAAAAAATCTTAGCATACTGATCTAGAGCTTTTTTGTTTCCCCCTTATCTCCAAATAGTTGAATCAGTCAATCAAGTAACTCTCTGGACAACCAGCTGAATAAATTTTAAGTTAGAAAATCAGCAATGTGTTGTTCAGATAATAGAAACAAAAGAAGAGAAGCTCATTCCAGGTTCTACTTGCCTGGGCTTCCTGAGGCATCTGAGCTGCGTCGACTTTGTCAGCACTGTAAGTTGCCAACTGCTTGTCAATGGATGAGAGGGACTCCTGAATTAAGTGTAAGGATTTTTCGATCTCCTGGGCAGACTGGATACTCTGTTCAAGCAGCTTTTGCCTCCTCACAGCCTAAAGAGAAGAAGAAATAAGAATGAGTAAGTTCAATGTTTCCTTGTGATAGTTTTTCTGCAATCCTGCTGCAAAAGTAAATGACGATTCTAGATTCTTCTCCAATCACCTTTTTGTAAGATAGATTTCGCAGCTTCCTGCCACTCATTCAGCTCTACTTACAAAAATGAAAATAAGGGAAAAAAAAAAAAAGAATCAGCACACAGAACTGCAAGATCGGGAATCTGTGCAGGACAAAACCACTGTATTATGTACATTAAGGAAAGAGGCTGGAAAAAACATTAGTGAAATCATCTCCGTCATTGCAGTCTGCCGTTCCCAGGCCGAATGTTCCTCCTGATCTCATTATGTAGTTCAAGAGATTTGGTTTACTTAGAATAGGGTCATCGTCATCAAAATCCAATTCAAGACAGATAATCCACTTCCACCAGTGAGACACATATACAATCTGTTCAGAATCAGCTCCTTCTCGAAAGAATTTTAGATAACCATCTGGTTAACGATTTATTTTGAATACCATTTTGACCAGTTTTGAATGGTCTTTTTTCCTTTACTTTCTTTCACAATTTGGATTATGGAAATTGTTTGTACAATTGGATTTGTGTTACTGATGAAGTAGAACAAATAATAGGTAATCCTAATATAGCTGCAATTAAACTTGATTATTACTGTAAGTATGATTAGGATAATTTAACATTTTTTAAGTATAAATAGCATGCTGAACAGACTGCAGAGTCTCCCTTCGAGTATCTGTTCACCTTTAAAAGAGTGGTTATAAAAGGAATGGGACAGGCAACTGATTGAGAATTCCTTAAGTTATGCATGATAATCAAGTATTTTTCCTCATTATACAATGTGTAGGCATGATTATCTGGTACAATAGAACTATCCTTCCCACAGACCATGATTAGTGTTTTAAAAATAATACTGCTTTTTATATTATATAAAGACTATCAGGCATTGTATCAAGAATATAAATGTTGGCTCTTAAGCTTAAAAGATACTGGAGATGTCAATGTTTTTTAACGAAGTCAACTGGGAAAATGGCATTACTCAAGGAAGAATAAGACTAAAGTCATCTGGACCAAGGGAAAAGGAGCTGGAAGAATTGTGATACTGCAGAAGCAAAGAGGCTGTTCTCAGTATTTCTACCTATACCGTAAACCTTCAGGATTCTGTCCGAGGCTTTTCTCTCTTCTCATTCTACCTGTACCCTTAATTTCAAGTATACCTCACATGCTTACAATCCTCAAATCTACATTTCCAGTTCAGTTTTCTCCTGTGATCTCCACACCTGCATATATATTATCTTACTTGACACTTCCATTTGGATGTCACCACAGCCACCAAAACAACAGGACCAAATATGGACCCACCGTGTATCCCCTTCTCACCTACTTCCCACATCCCCAACTTGTTTTTGCTTTTTCTCTGTATTTTTCTTCCTACTACAATTATGTACAATTAATCATTGCTTTTATTAAGCATAATTTTGGATATTCCATCTTCTATCACGTTCTTCACCATTTTGCATTTAACCAGTCCATCAATCACCAAGCCTTTCTTCTACCTTCTAATGTCCCTTGATGACATCCTTTAGTTCCTCTCCCCATCATCATTACTTTACTTGATATCACTAGTATCTCTTGCCTTTAACATGTTCCTAGAATCTTGGCCGGTATCCTGCCCTGCCACTAACCATCTGCAAAGCAACTACATTGTGTTCTTCCCAAAATAAAATAATGATTCTCTCCTTTAAATTATTTTGTGATAACTTATTTTCCTTAGGATAAAAGTCATGTTCCTTAACATGGCTCAAAAGTGCCTTCACTGTCCCTGTGCTGTCTTCTACTACTTGCCGGAGATAAAAAGAAATACTAACTTTAATTTCCCAACATATATTATATCTCTCTTTATACTTGCCCTTAAAAATGTTGGTTCCTTATCTTAGAATAATCCCAAGCCCAATTTCCTTTTATTGACTAATTTACATTTAGCCTTTGAGTCTTACCTTGAAAATGTGGACATGTCCCTCTCCAGCTGGCTGTCTCTGACACCAAGAGTTCTCTCTTGCACTTTGTATTTCTGCCTTAGCACATATCACACCATATTGTAATTTCCCATTAACTTCCTCTACTTCAGACTATAAACTCTAATGAAGTTACAGATTATGGCTGTTTTATTCACTGTTGAGTATCAGTTCTGAGAAAAAAGGCCACTAGTTTTGCTTATGGCTGGATAAATGATAAAAACAAGGCTTTTTAGTGGGGAAAACAGAAGAGTTCAAGTAGTCTAAGGCGAAAAAAAATGGATTTCAAAAGAACTGGGGGGAAAATTTCACCACCACTTAGAGATATATTCTTCCAATAACAGATCTTCATGTTAATTTTTTATTATTATTAAATCTGTCAGAATAGGTTGAATAGGTTGAAACATTATTGGGAGCAAACTTTAATCTATTTCTATTAAAATACTTAATCCAAGCCAGTGACCAAGACCCTGCCCTGTACTCTAACTCAAATATACTTTGCTTATTATTTTCCAGGCAAAACATAAACAAAAGTTGCATCACATAATAACTTAGATAACAGTGCTCATGGCTATAATCAGATCTTTCTGTGTTACAGAGCAGAATGTCTGTCGCCTACCCAGAGTTTCTCCAGAGAAAAGGCTCTCTAATGATAAAATTTCACCATTGTGACAGGTGACAAGAGAAACCTCCCAATCACAGCATGTAGTGATTGTCTACCCAGGCATTGTTTAAATCTGGTCCTTTATCTGGATAATGGCAAAAACAGCTTACTCTTTTGTGCACATCTGTAGAACATTAATGTAACTGAGTAGGATATACTATAGCATAATATTAAACAGCATATCAAGACTCAAAGTTATTTTTTTTTGAATCTAACTGTTTCTATTCATGAGATTCTTGGGGTTGAAAGAAGTGAAATGGCCTATGAGATGATGGCAGAGTTGACCTCAGGTGGTTTGGTTCTTTGCCTGGCCTGGCAGTCAATAAGAGAGACAGATTCATACAGATTCTTTGATTATCTCAGGGAGTGAAAAGAGTTGATGTCAATCCAAGCTTGCAGAATTCTTTGAACTAGTAATGGCATTAGCAGCCTTCTATTTCTAAACATCTTGTTAGGCAGACCCTGATGGGATGCCAAGCCCGTGGATTTTCTAGGATGCTCAGCACATTTGACCTGTGCCGTCTCACTGAATGGAGTTGGTAGGATGTCCTGAACCGTAACTGGATTTTTCTTGTTGTTCCAGAATACTACTCAACTGTTATTTTAAAATGTTATTTCATGTCTTTAGCTAATCCGCTCAGCAATAAAAGGAACCATACAGTTAGACAAAAACAGCAAAAGTGACGAGAGTTAGAAAGACATTAAAAGACTGGCAATCAACAACAAAAATATAAAAGTAGAAAATTGAATCCTAGTAACAGTTACCAAGAAAAAAACATAATGAAAACACATTTAATTTGATTTTTCAGAGAAAATTCAGAAAACTAAGATTTAAAAAAAATCAACATACATGAAAATAAATTATTCTTATTTCCTCAAATTGCTCTGCAAAAAAACATCAAAAGTTGAGTGACTTTTGTTGGCAATGGAAAGTTGTCTTCACAGTGAATTGATTGTTCCTCACATTCCTATTTTTTTAAATAATGTATTAGCCCTTGTGCCCCAATATTACAAACACTTAAATCAGAGTGCAGCATGCCTAAGAAACTGAGGAAAAATGAATATTTCATTCTGGAAGAATACATTTTTCATGTGAAATAAAAACTAGGAATCTGCCCCAAAATATACGTTTTTAAAATATGAACACAAACTTTAAAATAGAAAAAAAAATTAGACAAATTATCCCATTGATTTTTTATAAATCATCATTCATTAAAGGAGGTACATATCCTTAATATATTTATTATACTCATTATAAAATATAATACATTTTGTTTCATTAAAGGGGTGATAGGCAAACTCACGGTTGCAAATTAATTAGGAATTTGGGTGTTTCACTATTAAAATAGGACCTGAGGAAATTATTACATATATTTTCCTTATAATTAAGCTTTCTAACCAGCAGTAAATACTTGTTAAGCATAGAATATTTTGAAGAATTAAACTATATGTATATTCTCTCACTATAGGAAGACTGCAACCAAACTAGAAAAAAATCTAGTAGAATGCAAGGATACAACATTTTTCAGCCAAAGAAAGAAAGAAGAAAAACAAATCTACATTAATGAGTTAAAGAATGGCAGAAGAGTGCTTTTGTTCAAAATTCCTAATCCTACACTGACTGAAATTTCTCTCTGGGTCACATATTCCACAAATTTTATATATAGATAGATAGATAGATATTTATACACACACACATACACACAATATTTATATATTATGGATTACAAAAACTTTCCTAAAATACATAGTACTGAGAAAGTTAATTCATAATATAGCATGAGCTAGTTTAAGGCCATAAAAATAACTTTCTTCCAATATCTGTGAGATCTAGGAGTGGGAATCGGAAAAACTCTCATTGTTTTGTTTCTTCTTTTAGGATGTGTGTTATTGTTTTATTTGCTTTCTTTGGGAAAGAATGGGGAAATGGGATTCTGATGTCCAGATATGATTGTGGAGAACCCATTGGGTGAAGGAGGTTTTCATGAAGAAACCCTTTGCTGTGGAATCCCTTGTGGAGGATACAAGAGTTATGATAGGGGTCTTATGAAATGGGAAGCATAAGCGTGGAGAACATGTACTTTGACTTCTTGGTATCTTTCACAAACCTTTGTTTTTATTCAATTATGTAATAAATATTCCTTGGTTGCCTCCTATGTGGTTGCCTGTTGCCGGGCAACAGGGGCTCTCAGTTTTTCTTTTTAAATTACTCAACAGATTCAGGCTTAACATTGCAAAATTGACGATTTCATTGGCCCTATGTGAAAAAGGGAATTATTTTAGCAGACTTTTGAGAGACATTTGGTTTCTGAGAAGTCTAGAGTCGGGATTTTCTAAAGAATTATAAATTCTTACCGGTTCTGTTTCAATTTACAGAAAATTTCAGGCTCTTAGTTCAGACTAATTACCTAGGAGGTTTTTTTTTTTTATTATTACTCATTTATATTTCTAGGAAATAAAGAAAAGCAGAAATAAGATGGCTGATTTAAAAAAACAGAATATGGTTCAGATCATCTTGCAATAAAATATACACTTATTTATTTTACTTATTTATATTTTTTATTTCTAAGTACTTGCCAGTGAGATCTGGATATGTCAAATATTTTTATTTCCAACATTCTTTTCTTTTTTCCTAAGTAATAAATATTTTAGCCAATGTTAAAATTAGACATCATTTCTTTGAGTGATTTTTGTAGTAGATGAACTAAAAAACAAACATAGAAAAAAATATATGTCCCAGAAGGATGGTTCAACATACGTAAATCAATCAATGTGATACACCACGTAAACAAAAGATAGGACAAAAATCACATGATCGTCTCAATAGATGCAGAAAAAATACTGGATAAAATTCAACACCCATTTATGATTAAAAAAAAAAAAAACTCTTACCAAAGTGGGTATAGAGGAAACACATCTCAATGTAATAAAAGCTATTTATGACAAACCAACAGCCAGCATAATATTCAACAGTGAAAGCCTTCCCACTAAAATATGGAAGAAGACAAGGATGCACACTCTCACCACTTCTATTCAACATAGTCTTGGAAGTCCTAGCCACAGCAACCAGGAAAGAAAATGAAAGAAAAGGTATCCACATTGGAAGAAA